>NC_134354.1:428163138-428348138 GCF_048569485.1 Anomaloglossus baeobatrachus | reverse complement strand
TTTTTGCACTTTATAAACTCTCTGTTCTCCTTCCTAAAAAAGTATGGGAGCAGTAGCAAAACACCTCTTCAAAGAAGAGAAAGCCTGCTTAGCAGAATCAGACCATGCAGAAAAATCAGCACCTTTTCTCATTAGATCGGTAAGAGGTTTAACGAACTCAGAGTAATTCTTGATGAATTTACGATAAAAAGTTGCAAACCCCAAAATTCGCTGTAGGGCTTTCAGGTTTTCCGGACGATCCCAGGTCAGCACTGCCTCGACCATCCCAGGATCCATCCGAAAACCAGTGGGAGACAAGAGGTACCCCAGAAACTGCACCTCCTGCACAGCAAACATTTTTCAAGTTTGACGTACAAGTTATTCTCCCGTAAAATTTGAAAAACCTGTCGGACATGAGCCTCGTGAGTTGCTAAATCAGGTGAATAAATCAAAATGTCATCAAGGTAAACCACCACAAATCTACCCACCAGATGATAAAAAATGTCATTAATAAAGTGCTGGAACACCACAGGGGCATTGGTGAGACCAAATGGCATAACCAGACTCTCAAAATGGCCATCGGGGTATTGAAAGCTGTTCTGCCTCATGGCAGCCAGCTAATAGTCAATCATTGCAATTTCTGTTACAACCCCTAGAGGTTGTTGTTATTCTTTTGAATTGCTGAGTTTCCCTTTAAGCTAAATGTATTCTGGGTAAGGAATGCCTCCCTGAGCTGAGAAAAAGCCTGCAGCCATTTTGTCATTGGATTTGTTAGGAAAGGACCTGCCGACTTACCTCTCTGTACATTCACCCTTGCCTAGTGTAATCCGGTGAGCAAAGCAAATTACATGTGTTAGTGATAAAATCTTAGATGGAAGACTGTAGTAAATGCAATGTACATTGTAATTCTACACCTTTAGTGTCATTCCTGTCTTGTTTGTATAGATGAGATTTTCTATGTATTGCAGATGCAGTGACCTTTCACCTACATTCTCATAAGAACTGTATCTCATGTACTGTTATGCTATGTTAACTCTGTATTAACACTGTACTAACTGTAATCATTTTCTTGTTATAGTTTTTACCCGTATAAAACAGTATCTTGGATATACCGTATACCGTATTCAACTGCATCTTGGATATTCCTATATTCACTGTATATTCCACGTATACTGCAATCAAGTTCACGTTACCAGCTAATAAATGAAGGCTACTGAATTCCAGTCTGTTTATTTGAAATGTGAACGAGGGTTTAGCTGTATGCCAGAGATTCACAGCATTACGTGAAAGAAGGCAGAACAAAAGCGGTTTTCCCACTTTTCGTCCCCCTCCTTGATTCCTTGATCCTAACCAAGTTGTACGCCCCCCTCAAGTACAACTTGGAGAACCACTTAGCATACACCACCTGGCTAAATAGATCAGGAATCAGAGGAAGAGGGTACGGGTCACAGACTGTGATAAGATTCAGTTCCCGGAAGTCCAAACAAGGACGAAGGCCTCCATCTTTCTTTTTAACAAAGTAAAAACCTTCCGCCACCAGCGAGGATGAATGTCTAATATGTCCCTTCTCTAGACTTTCGGCAATAAATTCCTTCATAGCCTGTCTCTGCGGCCCCGATAAACTATACAATCTAGATTTGTTCAGAAAACAAGAGCACTAGGAGTATTAGTGCAAAAGTAGAAATTTATTATAAATATCAATACATAACAACAATTTATACAGAGGACGTATACCAAGCAAAATAGAGGGATTAATTACCCGGGTCCCAAAAACCACGCTGAAATATCTTTTGTGGAATAAAGGTATAGGGACTGAAGCAGGCCAATTTGCAGGTAATCTGAATAAATATAAAGTGCTGAATCACATAGATTCCAATAGTAAGCTAATATACCAGATCCTGCAAAACGAACCTGATTCACAGCAAGCCCCCATACTAATGCATATGATGTTTGCTGAATACAGAGTTATATATATAAAAGGTTCATAGGGTTGCTAGAACAATAGTGGAGGACCTATGTATACAGATTGAAACCCGTACAACAGCCTTTGCATATCCACACGGTAAAGGTGGAGAGGTGCTTACCTAAGTACAGTAGTGGTTAAGGGGAGCCAGGCCAAACCAGGGGGGACCTCCGACGGCCGTTTCGCGGTTGACACCGCTTCTTCCGGGAGGAGTGAGTGCGGTGTGAGGGAGAACGCGCCGTCCTTTTGAATATCCGCCACCGGGTCACGTGATGTGAGTCACGTGACCGGATGCCGAGGGAGTCAAGGACGCCAGCGCAACCGCACAGCGTACTCCCGGGCAGCGCATGAATGCGCATGCGCAGGACACGCTGAGGAGAGCGCGGCGCCCAGCTCCCTAGCAACAGGAGGGACGCGGATAACGCGAAGCGCCAGACCGAACCAGGAGGCACCCGTACGGTACAACATGGTCCAATAGACGCCACACACAAGCCGCGCCCCCCCTGGTGGCGGAATAGGAAAGGCAAGGAAGGGACACATATCGGTAAGGATTTTTCCTCCTCCCCCTTCTATTCAGTATGTAAGCGTGTGTGCTTAGAAGGGCACATGATCCACATAGGCTCCCACAGGAGGCATACATCATCGAGTCCGTTAGTCAACAAGCTCAGAGGGGGGACGCGTCACCACCAATAAGCGTGACAGTTACTCAAAATGGAGAAATGACACCTGTGGGAATCATAAATTGGATCAGTAAGGGTATCCCCTCATCTGCCTTGCCAACTCCAAAAGGAAAGCAGTATTAGAGTATAAAAAACATATATTAATTAGATTTAATCAAAAAAGATTAAATACAAATGTAATTTACCCAATATGATTATTATTACAATCAGATCAAGAATGTGTATGACACTGGAATGAGATTAGGAGCAACCACCGAAAGCGAGTTATTAAATGACATAGATTAGTACCAATGAAAAGGAAGGTAGTTATTATAGTCACATGTGTCACTTTACAAAGAAATACCATAACTTCCTATAATGAAAGGGGAGTGGAAAGAGGGAAAAGCCAGGAAATAGGGAGGGATCCTAAACATGGCCCTTCTGGGCTCCATTCTCCTTGACTCTTGAACTCCCCTGCGTTTGAGCAGATGACGTATCAGAAGTCCGGAGTCTGATGTCCAGGATTAAGAAATGGATTACGATTCTTCTATCCTCTCTTATATATATATACATATATGCTGTTTTTAAACATTTTATTTGTTGTACACATTGTCATTTAGTCTTTTTCATTTATTAGGTTTATCTTCATCATTCCATCTCTTGATTCATGCGGTGTTCAGGATATCATCTGATTCAGTGGCCAAGAATTATGAATCTGTTTTGATGGAGAATTTTCCACCATCGCTGCGACTTTGAACATTAATGTACCTCTTTGCGCTCTTTTCCCTTCACTCCTTCCCTCCCCTCCCTCCCCCTCTCTTCCCCCCCCCTCCCCTCCCTATTTCCTGGCTTTTCCCTCTTTCCACTCCCCTTTCATTATAGGAAGTTATGGTATTTCTTTGTAAAGTGACACATGTGACTATAATAACTACCTTCCTTTTCATTGGTACTAATCTATGTCATTTAATAACTCGCTTTCGGTGGTTGCTCCTAATCTCATTCCAGTGTCATACACATTCTTGATCTGATTGTAATAATAATCATATTGGGTAAATTACATTTGTATTTAATCTTTTTTGATTAAATCTAATTAATATATGTTTTTTATACTCTAATACTGCTTTCCTTTTGGAGTTGGCAAGGCAGATGAGGGGATACCCTTACTGATCCAATTTATGATTCCCACAGGTGTCATTTCTCCATTTTGAGTAACTGTCACGCTTATTGGTGGTGACGCGTCCCCCCTCTGAGCTTGTTGACTAACGGACTCGATGATGTATGCCTCCTGTGGGAGCCTATGTGGATCATGTGCCCTTCTAAGCACACACGCTTACATACTGAATAGAAGGGGGAGGAGGAAAAATCCTTACCGATATGTGTCCCTTCCTTGCCTTTCCTATTCCGCCACCAGGGGGGCGCGGCTTGTGTGTGGCGTCTATTGGACCATGTTGTACCGTACGGGTGCCTCCTGGTTCGGTCTGGCGCTTCGCGTTATCCGCGTCCCTCCTGTTGCTAGGGAGCTGGGCGCCGCGCTCTCCTCAGCGTGTCCTGCGCATGCGCATTCATGCGCTGCCCGGGAGTACGCTGTGCGGTTGCGCTGGCGTCCTTGACTCCCTCGGCATCCGGTCACGTGACTCACATCACGTGACCCGGTGGCGGATATTCAAAAGGACGGCGCGTTCTCCCTCACACCGCACTCACTCCTCCCGGAAGAAGCGGTGTCAACCGCGAAACGGCCGTCGGAGGTCCCCCCTGGTTTGGCCTGGCTCCCCTTAACCACTACTGTACTTAGGTAAGCACCTCTCCACCTTTACCGTGTGGATATGCAAAGGCTGTTGTACGGGTTTCAATCTGTATACATAGGTCCTCCACTATTGTTCTAGCAACCCTATGAACCTTTTATATATATAACTCTGTATTCAGCAAACATCATATGCATTAGTATGGGGGCTTGCTGTGAATCAGGTTCGTTTTGCAGGATCTGGTATATTAGCTTACTATTGGAATCTATGTGATTCAGCACTTTATATTTATTCAGATTACCTGCAAATTGGCCTGCTTCAGTCCCTATACCTTTATTCCACAAAAGATATTTCAGCGTGGTTTTTGGGACCCGGGTAATTAATCCCTCTATTTTGCTTGGTATACGTCCTCTGTATAAATTGTTGTTATGTATTGATATTTATAATAAATTTCTACTTTTGCACTAATACTCCTAGTGCTCTTGTTTTCTGAATTGCTCCTGGAGTGTGCTGTCTCAGGGCCACACTGGAGGGTTAACCCTATACCCTGTCTGGTGCTGCCCACAATGAGACTCTAAGCTTGACCATGAGGCTCTTTGTTTGGACAATCTAGATTTGTGTAGCTTAGCTCCGGGAACAAGATTAATAGGACAGTCGTACACCCGATGAGGGGGAAGGTCCTGGCATCCTTTCTCAGAGAAAACATCGTCATAATCAGAAAGAAAGAAAGGATGGCAGAGAGACAGGAGAGACAGCAGATAAGGAAGTCCCCAAACAATTATCATAACAAAAGTCACTCCAATCAGAAATAAGTCGCACCTGCCAATCTACCTAAGGTAAACCCATCACAATGGCAGTGGGAAGAGCTTCCAACACATAGCATGAAATCAACTCACGATGCATTGATCCCATTGTCAACTTAATACCAGATGTACCATCTGAGACAAATGTCTTTGAGCAAGTGGTGCAGATATACATCTGCAGGCGAACACCTGAACTCCATCTGCTCCATTATAGTCAATGGCCCTGTTGGCGTATACGTCCGAAACCCGTTTTGCGCGGGGTTAGTGGGGTTCGGGCGGATTCTCCGATGGGACCAGTGAATGTAGGTAAAAATGCAATGTGAAAGCGGCCTTAAACATTTCAGCGGAAAACATACCTGGCTGCAATGATGATGCCCTTGGTTCAGACAACATTATTATAATGACAGGTTCACTCCGACTCAAAATAAATGAATTGGAATTAAAATATTAAAATTCTAAAGTATTAGACTATGCTAGTGTCAGCACGCAGGAGGCAGGGGGTCCAGGTCAGGTTTTGTGCCTGTTTACTCGTCACCAGGCCGGTGCGGAGGTCTGGGATGTCACGGTGGCCTGCCCCGTTTCGTGCCCCGAGGTGTACACCAATAGAAGGGGAATAGGAGGTGGAGGTTGGGAATGACTGTCATGACGCCACCTGCAGTACGTGGCCAGGGATTAGCCACCGCTGCTATCGCTGTCCTCCGGGGCTGATGGTGTTAGCAGCAGAGATGGTTTCACTCCCCACAGGTGGAGCGGGCCCCAGGGAGATTATGGAGGTAGTAGTGGTGCGTTGGGGTGCAGGACAGAGGGCGCCGACAGTAACCAGACAACACAGATTGGTAGGTTCCTTTTACCTTTACTGGCAACAGGTTGTAGTCCTGAGGTTACTGTGAGAGGAATGTCTCTTTGCCTGGTACATTGGATGCCTTCCTTTATGTGCTTTGGATTTCGGATCCCTGTGTCTTGAAGCTACTTAGGAACCCCGGTTCTTGGTTGCTTAGTGCTATGTCCCTCTCTGACGGGCAGCGTGAGCCGGGTATGGGGCCCGCGTGTTCCTCCACGACCCCGGGCTCTATTTTGCTACTTTGCCTTAGGGTTTTGTTGGTGGGGCAGGAAACATGGAATCTCCTGCCCTCTGGGTTTTACTACTGAGCCTTTAGTACCCAGTAATCTAGGACTCCGTGTCCTGTGCAATGTGCTCGGTCCTGGAAAGCTTGCTGACAGCTTTCTAACAGCGACCGGTCTCTTTCCTCTCCTCCAGTGTTCTGAGGTTTCAGTTTCTGTATTTCTGACTAACCCTTTCCCATCCCAGAATGCACAGGGGAGCCTCGTCCCAACCAGGACTTGAGCTCCCCCTTCTGGTCTGAGTCAGGAAGTTCTGTGTGCAAT
Source organism: Anomaloglossus baeobatrachus (assembly GCF_048569485.1). Taxonomy (NCBI): domain Eukaryota; kingdom Metazoa; phylum Chordata; class Amphibia; order Anura; family Aromobatidae; genus Anomaloglossus; species Anomaloglossus baeobatrachus. The sequence goes on along the minus strand of NC_134354.1, from coordinate 428,341,606 downwards.
GGTACTTGACATTGAGATCTTCCCTGCTGCTTCCAGGCACTGTCCTCCAGGTGAAGAGAACAATGCCACTGTGGCTCCCATGACAACTGGGGTGCCACATTAGAATCTAAACTACAGCGCTTAATACATAAACGTATCCAATCGTCCAGTAAGCAACCACAGATACACAATTTAAAGTGGGATTGTATTGTTTGTAGGACTGCTGATTTTGCATTTGCAGGCCTAATGTTGCTCATTATGTTGTTTAAATGTAAAAGAAGATGAAATAGCTGCATAAAGTCAGGAAAAAATAACCTGTACCACCATATTTGCCTACTGAACCCCAATCTGTATTCTTCGCATATATACCTTGACTTTGCTCTTTCTTCATTATATGTTCTGCCATATCTTTTACACTCTTGGGAAACAAGACATCCTTCTGGAATGTGGATATTATCTTTAGCTCCGACCTTGTAGGTTTGGCATAATCAGTGAAGTAGTAGCCCGATGTATAGCTGGCCATGGGCACCGAGTCCTGCAGGAAGACGGAGCATATAGTGAGAATGAGAAGCATTTGGCACTGTACACACTGACATATGTTATGCTGGTTCAGCAACACTAAATCAACATAATGATGTCTGTAATGGTTTGCATTCATGCTTGGACTGCCTACACTGTTATTGAAACAATTTTTAGAAAGATTTCAGCTGCAGCAGTTTTTAATAAAATGCTATGGGAGCAATATAAAAGGACAGCAAAAATAGCTTTTGATTGCAGTGTAAGATTACTGACGATATGCTGCGCCTCAGCCTCAAGCATTTATTCCTCCAAATATAACAGAAGCATCTTCATAATGTCAGCGCTGCCAGGAAAACAGATACAACGTGGATCCATAATGCTTTATGTTTACAAATAATTACTTTAAAGAGGACATGTCACCATCACCAGACCAAGTGCTCCCAGGGCCTGGCTGGCAAGTTTTAGTCTAGGGGGCAAACTGGCTACTGATTGATTTTAGCTATTAAAGGGAATCTGTCAGCAGGTTTTTTCTATGTAATCTGTAGACTGCTGTAAGGGTTAAAACATATAATTCAGTGATGCCTGTCTTGTCAATGTCCGATCTGTTATTTATTTACTGTTTATTTAAGCAACAGGACAATTATCATTGCTCAGACTACAATTTCACAAGCACGTCAGTCCGGCATGCTCCTTCCTCTAATTGACACCTCATTGTCAATGTACAATCTCTATAGAGAGCCTGGTGTGAGTGGGGCAGCTCTCTGGATTTTGCTGCATGATTAAAGCTAAAAATTCTGATTGTGTCAGAATGACTGCACCCAGTAATCTGAGTGATACATGATTGGATTCAGGATATCCTTGCCTATGACGCGCCCCCGGAGTCTGGGGGGTTACTCGCCACCGGGCCGGTGTAGGGAATGGGATGTCACAGTGGCCTGGCCGGGTTCCGTGACCCCGGTGGTGTCACTAATTGGGGGTTGATGATGGGGATAGTAGTTATTCGTGACACCACCTGTGGTGTGCGGCTATAATGAGAGCCACCGCTGTTGTAGCTTTCCTCTGGGGGCAGATAGTAGCGCAGCCGGGTTGGTACAGCTCTCCACAGGCAGAGCTTAGGCCCTCAGGGAGGTTGGGAATACTAGTCCCCTGCTGCTGTGCAGCTATGGCACAGGAAGGATTTGGATGACACAGGGGTTGCAGTTAAAGTTCTTTACTCACCAAGATGTCGCCGCCTTTGGACTGCTCTACTCCGCTGTCATGGGCTCCAGCTGATACCGGATAGTTCGGAGGTCAGAACCGGTGTTTCTTTCTGTGAGTCCTTCATGCCTGTGCTGTGTTGTGTGAGTCCCTGAGGCTTGAAGCTACACTGGAACCCGAGTCCTTTGATTGGCTCCATTCCTGTCCCGTTTGGCAGGCAGCGTGAGTCCTTTACTGGTGCCGCTCTGTGTCACGACTCCTGGCTACTGGCTCCGCAGCCTAAAGTGTGAGCCCAGTCCTGAGGGAGCTATCCCCTCAGCGACTGTGTTCTCCTCCACGTTTCACTTGTTCTGTGTCCTCGACTAGACTGATTGTGTCCTCCTCTGTTCTCCTCCTTCTGGTCCTAGGACAAGTTTCTCCAGCCTCCTGTCCCCAGGACGTCTCTCCTGCAGCTCTCCTTCTTCCTTCTCTCTCCTCAGACTGTCACTCCCTGTCTCTGTGTGTGTGTGTGTGTGTGTGTGTGTGTGACCTTACTCCCCATGTGTCGCTCCACCCCCCAGGTTGCTGAAGTAGTGTGCAGGAGGTCCTATACCTTGTGGTGACCATCCCAATGACCCTACCCTACCCAAATGCGGTGAGAGGGCCACTAACTATGAGTTGTGTGAGTTGTGGTTTGCTGGCAATGACCTCCTCCTTACCCAGGATGAATACTGCACCTCTGGTGAGATGCGGTACCCTGTGGTGACTGAAGCCTCAGAGGCGCCACACCTACATCATGCTGCTCTCCGATGAGGTAGCAACACCGGGTGACAGATTCCCTTTAAGTGACAGCTGCAGTTCACCCAATTGCATCCAACTCAATAAATTGCAGGTGTAGCTAAATAGTTAAAATCAATCAGTAGCTCTACAAAAAGTCACCATGAGAGAGGGGAGCCAGCACGATCTGAAAATGGCACGCATCGTATAAAAAGTGCAAATTCACAGATTTAATCCAACTGTACTATGATACAAAATGAGATTTTTAGCAAATAATTGATCAATTCTTTGTGCCACCCCTGCCGTCACGGCAAATCTCAATAGGGGGGTCCTTCTCTATATTATGTATTTCATGTGCCATGCGGCCTCCTAGATAACGTTAAAAGCAGAACCATAATGGAGCACACATACCTGTAACCTGTATATAATCGCTTTTATGTTGCAAAAGAGGCAATTGTGGATAAGGAACAGCCCATGTTCCAGCATGTGGAGCAAGCTCTACACATACCAGGGCTATATCAGAACTAACCCTCCCAGTGTCAAACAGCAACCATTGATAAAGGGGGACCAGATCCAAGTACTTAATTAGCAATGCCTGTGGAAAATGGTTAGGCAACTGAATGTGAACAGCTACCAACAGGAGGAATACATATTCCCACCTATTTAGATTTCCTGTGACATTGGCAGGTGTGGCTCAAAAAATTGATCAATTATTTGCTAAAAATCTCATTTTTTTTATTATAGTACAGTTGGAATAAATCTGTGGATATGCACTTTTTATATGATGCATGCCATTTTGAGATCGTGCTGGCTCCTTTTTCTCTAAAAAGTCACCATGTAGCAATGGCGCTAAATGAAAATGAATGGTCGTGCTTTCATGTTGGGATCACATATGCATGAATGACTCTAGGTGTAAGATTTAGCTATTGAGGTAGGTGCAGATGGCCCTATTTTCAGTCTGAGTGCGTTTCAAGAAAACATCGGATCACATTCAGACCAATGTTAGTGTAGGGGCCCAACACATGTCCAATTTTTTTCCTAGGATAGAGTCTGTCGCGGAAAAAAAATTACTGCATTCCCTAGCTTGATCCGATATGAGGATCGCACTCAGCCATGCAAGTAAATGAGTCAGAGAAAACCCTTGAAGTGTACTCTGATGACATGTGAATGAGGTCCAATTTCCATGTACTGACAGAAAGGAGAACATGGAGAAATTTTTTCCTCCATCTTCTCCTCAGCCAAGAAAATCGGATGACACTATTCTGATAAGAGTTTGCTCAGTGTCATTTGCATCAACTTGATTCTCTCAGATGAGCTCATAGCTGCCTCTAATCTGTGCTACAGCTGGCACTAATATTATTTTAAATAAAGAATTTTTCTGGTGTTTTTGTTTATTTCTTTTCACTTACAGATTAGTAATGGGGGGGACTCATAGACACCTCCCATTACTAATCTAAAGCTTAGTGGCAGCTGTGAGCTGTTATTAGCCCATTATTATCCCTACTGGCACTGCAATAGACCAATCAGCATGACCAGGGTAAAGTTCAGGGATTCTCACATTTTATGGATGCAACAATCCAGGGTGGCTACAGGCTGTTATTTTTAGGCTGGGGTGGCTCAATAAGCATGGGCCTCTCCAGCCTGAGAATACCAGCTCCCAGCTGTCGACATTATCATGGCTGGTTATTAAAAATGGGAAAGGGACGGCACGCCTTTTTTAAAATTATTTATTTATTTATTTATTTTTAAAAAAGCATCAAGAAGTTCATCTTATTTTGATACACAGCCAAGATAAACACATTGCTGGGGGCTGCAGCCTGTAGTTGTACGCTTTATCTGTGCTGGGAATGGTAATATTGGGGGACCCTAAGCCAAATTTTTTATTTATTTATTTTTACAGCAATAGAGACACACACACAGCGCCTCTGATTGGTTGCAGTCAGACACGCTGTCCCAGTGGGCAGGGAAGCAGTGAATATGTAAGAAGGATAATGAGCGGCCCTGGAAGTAGCGTTAAACCAGCGCTGAAACTTGGTAAGGATAATGCGCCTGCTCCACTCCCCCTATCCCTTCTACCACCATTTTAAAGTGCTGGATTCTGGTCCCCATAGACTTATATGGGGACTGATATCAGCCAGATATCCAGGATCAATTTCGAGCCCGAAACTGGGTTGTTGTTTTTTAAATCCGGTTGGACCCGCCGATCTCGGGTATCTGCGAGTCCGCCTAATTCAGAGTCATTGCTATGTCAATTTTTTTATGACCTCAACTTCTTGTTTACTCCCCTACCATGCTGGGATGCTAACCGTATAAACATTCCAGGACAGTCTGTAAAAATAAGGCACTTTTTTGCCAAGTCTAATAAAAAATTTAAGGCATCTGTGAATTGTTGAAAGTTGAAGAAGCTTATACAGATTGTTTTGACTGTAAGGGTATGTGCGTTTTGATAGCATTTTTTAATGCATTTTTTAGTGCAGTTTTGTCACAAAACTGCATGCAAATCCTTATGCCAGCAAAGTCAACAAGAATCCTGAAGTTTTGTGCGTGTTGCTTTTTTCCTTTGCAGATTTGGTGCAGAAATAAATCTGCAATATGTCAATTCTTTCATTTTTGCAGCATTTTTCCTCCCGAGAATGCATAGAAAATGTATGGAAAAAAACGTACACAAAAAAAGCGTATTTTTCTACCAAGAGATGCAGATTTGGTGCAGAATCTTATGCAACCAAATACTCGGCATTTTACAGTTCACAGTGAATGTGGTTGATATCTTCAGAATTGTGAGTTGTAGACATGTGTTTAAAATATTTTTTATTTTGAAAATTTGTGGGGAAGTACAAATTTGAAGGAGTTGTATTGTCATTGCATTAATCATTCTTATGTTCTATAATCTTACCATTTAAGTACTATAAAAATGGGAAAGGGAGTAAGGATAGGAAGAGGAGTATGAGGTTGAGGAGAGTAATGACATTTTTATTGGGGAAACTGGTAAGAGGGGGAAGGAAAAAGGGAGGGAAACTGGGAAAGAGAGAACATCTAATAAGTTGGTTGCAATATGAGAGAGAATATGAGGATTAAACATATACAATAGTTATAATTGAGAACTATGAAATATATCACATTTGTCAACGTCTAGAGGATTTCAGTATTATAAGAAAACCCGAGCTAAAGGCTAAATAATAAGATGAACACAAAGACAACCACGTTAGAATTCAATTAGTAGGATCATCTGATCTCATGTAACGCCTTGGCAGTATTGATTCCATGGATTCCACTGCCGGAAATATTTAGGGAAATTATTGTTAATAGTGGCATAATGGTTCTCAAAATTGTTGTGTTGGGCTAATGCTTCAATAAGTTGTGTAATAGATGGAGGGAGGGGATTTTTCCAGTTGGCTGCAATAAGGGATCTGGTGGTGAGGAAGATGTGGATAATAACAAATTTGAAGGATGGATCAATCTGGTCAAGGTCTAGAGAGAGGAGAGCTAATTGGGGGATAATAACAATATTGGAATGGGTGATTTGATTAATTAGTTTGGATATTTCTATCCAGAGGTTTTTTAATATTGGGCAATCCCAGAAAATGTGCAGTAGGCTACCGATGCCGTTACAGTTCCTCCAGCATGAGGAGGAGTTGTTTTTATTAATTTGGTGGAGCCTGAGTGGAGTAAAATACCATCGGGTGAGAAGTTTGTAGTGGGATTCTAAAAGAGAAGAGCAAATAGTTGAGGAATTTGTTGCTTTTAAACCGATCTGCCAATTCTCTTCAGAAAAGGATTGTTTTAGGTCCTTCTCCCAATCCAGCATGTATTTCAGTTTCTCGAAATTTAGATCTTCTATTAAATGTTGATATATTTTTTGTTTTTTCCAAATAGGCACACTATTTGGGTTGCAGAATAATGTATCAATTATCTCTGGGAGGGGATTGTTATTATTAAGGATTTTACGCAGGGATTCTCTGATGGAAATAAGAGTCTTAAAATCTGAGTCGGGTATTTTATGCTTAATTTTAATATCCAGAAAAGAGATAGTTATTATGAGTTGTGCCATGAGGTCGGTATCTTCTGGTTTGCGATAATAGCTAGGAAGTTGAGACTAAAGTTTCTAATTTGGTTATATTTGTTTATTTTAGGAGTTTTGTTAGCAAGGTGTTTCCATGCCTGTATAGAGGCTCTCAACGTGGGGGGATCAGGTGAAAGGAGAGATGGGTTGAAAAGATGGGATAAAATAAGATGTTTAAGGGGACGATAGTTGTTAAAAAATAATTCCAAATCCACCCAGGGAAATGTGTATGAGTCTCCCACCCAGCGTTGGCTTTGTTTGATTAAATTAGCATTGTAATATCCCAATAAACTTGGAACACCAATCCCACCCCTCATCTTATGTTTGGTTAGAATAGTTTTGGAGACCCTTGCCCTCCTACCACCCCAAATTAAGTCGTTTATTGTTTTTTGTAGCTTGTTTATGATCTTGATAGGGATATGGAGAGGGATGGATCTAAATAAGTAGAGTATTTTGGGTAGGATCATCATTTTAAGAGTAACTATTCTCCCCAGCCATGAGAGTTCTGATCTTAAGAAAGTTTTAAAGTCTATTGTAATGCTATTAATTAGTCGATCAGTGTTGACATCTACTATGTTCTGTAAATTTGTGGTAATCTGTATTCCTAAATAAGTAATAGAGGTGTCTTCCCATGAAAAGGCAGAGCATGTCTTGATTAGACTAATAGTGGGGTCATCGCGGTGAAATTGGAGAATTTGGGATTTTTTGGCGTTTAGTTTGTAATATGATATTTTTGTGAAATTATCTAGGGCCTTAATCAATTCTAGAACAGAGGGAGCTGGGTCTGAAAGGGAGAGGATAATGACATCTGCAAAAAGTCCAATTTTATGATGTTTGGTTTTTGTAGGGATTCCTTTGATTTTATCATTGGTTCTGATAAGTTCAGCTAGGGGTTCAATTGCAAGGACAAACAGGAGAGGGGAGAGAGGACAGCCTTGGCGGGTACCGTTGGTGATACCAAAGGGGGGTGAGTTGTAGACATGTATCAATTCAGTGGCCTACAATTTTTTTCTTTTCTTTGTGTTAAATGTATGAAATGGCAATTTCTTCCTGATTCCAAATCAGATTTCAGAATTTTTTTATCGGGGCAGGGATTTTGCGCAACATCCATTTATAAGTTTTAACATTGCCATTTTTAGTTTCAAATAATTTTATTAATTAACTTCAGAAAAAATGTAAACAAACAGTAAACTCCACTACCTGGGGTGTACTATGAATAAGTATACATTACATATCCAAAGAGTATCAAACAACTTATAACTGATAAGAAGGAAAACAATTAGAGGGGGGATAGAATGAGATAAAGATTGAAAGGGAGAGACGGGGGTGGGGGTGGGGGGGAAAGGGGGGGCATAAATGTACCTACTCTGTTACACCCTAACAGAAGATTGTGACAGCCTACATTAAGGGATATGTGTAGCTCATGGAGAAGGCTGTAATACTTGGGCTAGGTCGTTGCTTTAGTCTTGATGTAAGTCCACCCAGGGGTTCCAAATGGCATAAACGTTTTCCAGGCTATCAGGCTATGCTATGTTGCATCAATACGTTCATATAGCATTATCCTATTCAGCCTGTCCTTGACAGCTTGTATAGATAAGTGAGGAGTTTCCATTTGGAGGCTAGGTGTATCTTTGCCACCATAGTGATGTGGCTTAGGAGGCAAAAAGATTTGTTGGCGAGTCCTACAGGTTTATCTACTGGCAGGAGATTAGATGGGCCAAGCATTATGTTGTTTTTTAGAATGTTGTGAACGAGCTGTTTTTCATAGTGTTCCAGAATGTTTGAGTTCTGGGGAAGTCCCACCAAATAAGTTTGATGTCCCCAACCATGTTGCAACCACTGAAACATTGGTCTGAGAACTGAGTGCATAGAAGCTTGAGTCTAGCCGGGATATAGAATGCTCTATGGAGAAATTTGATTGCAGTTTCTGTGAGGGAGGATTGGTGGCTCCCTTTAGCAAGTGTTGTACAGCAGAGTTGCTATTTTTTCTGGGAGAACGATAGATTCAGGTCATTTTCCCAGTGAACCATAAAGGGTAGCTTTACTGGGTCTGGCGGGTTATTGAAAGTGGAATTGAGCCAGGAGATTATTCCTTTTCCAAAGGGATTATTGGCAACAAATGTTTCAAAGAAGGTGGGCGATGATCTACCAGTGTCGCGGACTGCGGTTTAACGTGGTCGCAAAATTTAATACTTTTAAGTCTCCTTGCTTCCCTGGGAGGAGGGTTGTATTTTTGGTTAAAATCCATTCTAGAAGTTACCTTGTTGTTGATGTTCCGGATGTGTTGTAACATGGTAACCCCTTTGAGTTTCCACCAGACAAAAGCCTGTTGTACTAGACCCGGGGGAAACATTGGATTATTGAACTGTGATGTTAGGGGAGAGGGGCTGGATTGCAGTTTGTGTTGTTGTGTAAGTCATCCCCAGAGACAGAGGGAGTGGTAGGAGTACGAGGATTCTTGCAGTAAATTGTCTGGAAGAGAGCCCTGAATCTATAGGAGCCCTGCTATTGAATAGGGAGCAAAGAATGAGTTTTCCAAGTTGACCCATCTAGGTCCATTGAATGGTGTCGAGACTACCGGCAGTTGCGCTACTTGTGCTGCTTTGTAGTAAAGAGTGAAGTTTGGCAGGGACAGACCTCCTAATCTTTTGTGGAGGAACATAGTCTTTAGTCTTTCTCTCGGTCTCCATCCCTGCCAAACATAATTCTCAATAAGCTTGTGTGTGTGCAAATGTTTTTGTGCTAACACTGAGTGGTAGAGAGCGGAATAGGTAGAGAAATCTGGGTAATGTGACAATCTTGATGGAATGAATTCTGCCTAGCCAGGAGAGAGTAAATGGAGCCCACTTATTAACGTCACTCATAAACCTCTGTGTAAGTGGAACATTATACAAATTTTAGTTTTTTCAATTATTTATTTAAAATTTATAAATTTTCTTGAATATCCAACAATAGTCTGCAAGCATTTTGGGCGCCATTTCCCTTTATAAAGGCCTTCAAATAGCTCAATGAAATCGCTACCCATGCTCATCACTGATATCTCCAAGGTAATCAGGGAAAAAAATCTAAATAGGAGTCCAGAAAATGTATCTTGAGAGACATATTGCATTCCAATTCTTTGTAGCGTTGTAATAACCCACTCACAAGATCTCTATATTTCAGTGCTTTATGGATGCCAATGAAGTTCACCACTACATTTTTGAACAACTCCAACGCCAGTGCCTCAATCTTGCTTAGTTTTGGGTCAAAATCAGTGTCTTTCATACATTTCCCTTATTTGTGACTCCATGAATATTCTTTCCTTGATCTTGATCTCACTGATTTGTGGAAACGTGTTTATGAAATACACATAACCCTCGCCATCACCTTGACAAAGGAAAACCTTTTTCTGGAGTGACCAAAGGCTGATGCAGGACATGCTTTCTTCCACGAGTCAAACTGCTTCTTGGTGGCCACTTTTTTTTGTGAAATGCTTTTTTTTGCAGTCTCTGCTGTCCCGTTCACAGAGAAAACAACAAAATTTTGTATAGCTGAGCTGCAACCAAAGCACAAAGCAGGATTGTCACAAGCCACCGGGGGGGGTCACTCAGAAATCCCCCGCGCTGGCTACCAGTACGTCACAATCGGGGGGTAACAAGTGGGGGTCACCCCTCCTTTATACCTCCCGACCGACAGACAGAGCACGTGACGCGCTCTCTAGCGCCCCTCTTATAGTCAGGCCAATTATGGAATTGCCCGACAATAAGCAAGGAGGCCGCTATACTACTTATGCCGATTATTGAAGGGTCCCCGGTGAGAGTAGGGTATATATTCCCCCGACCTCCGCGGGCGGAATATATAAAACCTCCCTGAATCTCACTGGCCTCCCCACAATAATCCTTGGCACAATTCGCTGCCACCAACCGATTTACGGTAACTATTAGCCGAACACACAGACGTGGGATTCAAGATCGAGATAACAGAACAGCCCAAGATTAATTATATAATTTAATCAGCCTAAAGCACACTAGAAACTACAATATATACAATAGGGAATCTACAGAATATACATGTGTCAGAGTACAGTTACAGATAAAGCATGGTTTTCAAACAGGTATGCAATTCAATCAGTTACCTTGTGCGTCTGGCCACAGGGGGGCGCTGTAGACCAGGTTTCCAGGAACGCCCTCACAGGTCTTTCCCAACCAGGCCCCCGAGCAGAAGAACCCTGGAAAATGGCCGAAGTAGGGTTATCAACCTGGGCAGATCCAGGTCCCCTCCTACCTTAGTGACCTCACAGGGAAGCACTGCCACTCCCCCTGCATGGATCAGAATTATCCAGCAAAGGGGATATTGGCCATAACTTTGCCTGGGAGCGTCGTAGGCGGACGCCAATGCTCTCATTGTGACAGTTATGAATTTAGCTACAGAACGAGGGGACTCATGACCTGTCTGCCAGTTCCCCATTGGCTGATATCACGCCTGGGGCATTTCCCAATGTCCTGCTCCCATAAAAAGGGGGTGCCGGCATCGTCCACATGCGGAGACACCATTTTTATGGTTGCCATATTTATCGGAAATATGGCTTGCGAGATATGAACCATTTTTTACTGGAGTCGTTCTGTCTGGCTATTTCCATAGCCTTGCTAACTAGCTAGCAGCTCCTACTACAGGGTGACGGCAGGGAGTCATCCTGTGTCCATTGTCCTAAAGCCACCTAATTTCCATATCACAGGACATGGCCATGGGATTTGTTGCTAAACCAGTTGTGTGCTTCACAGATGCTGGACATCTGAGGACAAGAAGGGGGGGGGGGCACTGCCAGGGAGTGATGAGCGATTATGACTGGAGTCATAATTCATCTTCATATCCCGGGATTTGCCTCACAAGGATCTTGTTGTTTTTTTTTTGTTTGTTTTTTAATATAGCATTTTTCTCTGTGTTTTGTGTTTATTTCTACTTACAAGATTAGTAATGGGGGGTCTTAGAGACCCCTACTCATTAATAATTCAAGGCTTCATGGCAGCTATGATTTTTTTCCACAAATCACAGCTGTCATTAACCCTTTATATTAGCCTGATTGCCACAGCTCCAGGGCGATCGGGATGAGCCGGTTAGAGCACCAGGATTGGCGCACCAATGGATGCACCAATTCTGGGGCAGCTGTGGTCTGCTATTTTAAGATGGAGAGGGCCCAATAACCATAAATAATTTAACGAAAGCTGTGTAGGGTCCCCGTATTTTCCTACACAGCTAAGATGAAGCACACAGCTGTGGACTGCAGCCTCCAGCTGTCTTTTTTATTTGGGCTGGGTATCAAAAAATGGGGACACTATGCCATTTTTTCAAATTACTTCGGGGACCCAAACAGCTAGTATGAAGGCAACAAATTACAGAGGCTGGTACAAAGGGTTAGGGCGCAGTCTGACTGCACCCAATCACAAACACTGTCACAGAGGATGGGTGGGGAAAGCAGTGAATATTCATTAGTTTTAATGCGTGGACTCAGAAGCAGTGTGACCGCTGTACGTGTGGAAACTTCACAAGTATAATTGTCCTGCTTTAATCCCCGTTTTACTTCACTTTTCCTTTTTCTGTTTTTAATTTATTTTTATCTGGGCGGCCAAACCCGAACAGTAACACAGACTTCCCTGAGAAGTCTGTGTTCCGGGTCCATGCATGGACACTAGGGTTCGCTCATCACTAACCAGCAGTATTCATCTAACAAAATCTTTGTTGATCAGTGTAATCATAATGACTTATTATGGTTTTCCAGGTGTAATAAATATTGTCTGTCCTTGATTTTTTAATAAGCTGTACAGAAAGAGTAAAAAGGCAATGCTGCTACTATGGTGAGACTTCTGTGGTTCCAGTTGAAGGCTGAAACTACACTTCCAAGAATACTTTGCGTTCCTTCACTTGGTGCTTAATTGTCCCACCTATCAGTTTTCACTAAGCGCTTCTGTCTTTCCTCCAAGCATCCTCCTGCCATTAGAGAGGTACATCTATTCTGATGTCATGTTGACAGAGTGGTGGTTTGAAGACATTATACCACCTGACCTGTCAACGTGATGTCAGCAGAGTGGTACACAGGCAGGGCTGAAGAGGTCACCTGACTGCTCGTCGTATGGTCGAAACAGGACCTCGGCACTGATGGAAGTGAATAAGAAAGTTGTTTGTAGTGTCAATGGGCCCTATCAAAAGATAAAAATGTGAACAGGGACAACCCCTTTAAAATAACAGTTATTCCCTGGGGTGATTTTAACTGTACAGTAATACATGCAAGCATTCACTGAGATAAGAAATACAGCCTAGTTTTATTTACTTGGGAGCACTGTATAACAGAAAAATGCCACATGCATGCATTTTCAGGACTGATAGGGCCTCAGAAGACAGATACCCGCTGATCAGAATGTTAATTCACATACCAGCGGTGTGCAAAGATATTCTGAGATTGGAATATCCTATTAAGCTGGTATATGTATTCACTGAGAATTCTTATATCATATATACACACATATATGATAGCACTGCTCCATATCATTTCTCCCCCACAGCAAGTGTCCCGATAGGATAGTAGACAAAAATACTATGTTCCATGGTGTGTGGTCAAACCCCAACTGATCTAACATTTAACACCTTTCCACACATATTAAGGTGAATTTTATAGTTTTCTAAGAAAGTCCAATAAGTGAGAATATCTGGTAATCCAGTGATTAAAGAGTAACTATTGTCCCTTTGTGATATACAGTACAGACCAAAAGTTTGGACACACCTTATCCTCTCTAGAACAACTATTACGAGGAGACTTTGTGCAGGAGGCCTTCATGGTAAAATAGCTTCTAGGAAACCACTGCTAAGGACAGGCAACAAGCAGAAGAGACTTGTTTGGGCTAAAGAACTCAAGGAATGGACATTAGACCAGTGGAAATCTGTGCTTTGGTCTGATGAGTCCAAATTATTTTTGGATCCAACCACCGTGTCTTTGTAGAAAAGGTGAATGGATGGACTCTACATGCCTGGTTCCCACCTTGAAGCATGGAGGAGGAGGTGTGATGGTGTGGGGGTACTTTGCTGGTGACACTGTTGGGGATTTATTCAAAATTGAAGGCATACAGAACCAGCATGCCTACCACAGCATCTTGCAGCGGCGTGCTATTCCATCCGGTTTGCGTTTAGTTGGACCATAATTTATTTTTCAACAGGACATTGACCCCAAACACACCTCCAGGCTGTGTAACGGCTATTTGACTAAGAAGGAGAGTGATGGGGTGCTACGCCAGATAACCTGGTCTCCACAGGCAGCAGACCTGAACCCAATCAAGATGATTTGGGGTGAGCTGGACCGCAGAGTGAAGGCAAAAGGGCCAACAAGTGCTAAGCATCTCTGGGAACTGCTTCAAGACTGTTGGAAAACCATTTCCAGTGACTACCTCTTGAAGCTCATCAACAGAATGCCAAGAGTGTGCAAAGTAGTAATGAATGCAAAAGGTGGCTACTTTAAAGAACCTAGACTATAAGACATATTTTCAGTTGTTTCACACTTTTTTAAGTATTTCATTCCACATGTTTTAATTCATAGTTTTGATGCCTTCAATGTGAATCTACAATTTTTAGAGTCATGAAAATAAAGAAAACTCTTTGAATGAGGAGGTGTGTCCAAACTTTTGGTCTGCACTGTATCTTAGTAAAGAAATCTGCTTCTTTCTCCTCCTGGACTGATCTGTTATTGTGAAAAATCTCACTCCACGGTTTAATCTGTTTTCAGTGAGTATAGACTTTCACACTACTTAGATAGATTACAGTTGGTGCTCATAAAGCACTATGGAGAACTATAACTGTGATATTAGGAGAACTTGCAGCAGAATGTCTCTGTCTGCCTCTAGGTCCTACCCCCTCCTAACCACTCGTAGGATTGTAAAAACCTTAATAGATGCAGGCCCTGATTTATCGAAGCAATTTTGACAGAATTCTGGGATAAACTGCTCTAAAAAGTCGGAAAACATGAATGAATGAGCATAGCTGGAGTGGAACATGAGACACAGAGATTGTGTGACACTGAAGCTCATCTAATTCATGATATGCTGTAGTATTCCTTATGCCAGAAATCTTACTCCAGTCAAAATTGGAGTAAGACTTCTGCCATAGCGCGCAGAGGCATACACCACTCCTCAGACCCTTGATTCATTAACCTTCAGTTAGTTGTGCTCAAAATACTTACACTATTAGTCACTGCAACTTACCGTGGCACATGTAGCCAACTCCGAGTTTTGAATGCACCAACTAGGGAGGGGCACCCGAGTTAGGAAGCTACCGAAACAGATGCTTACCTACCTTCCAATACTTGTAGAAATATGATGAAAACAAACTCACTTGGGGTACAATTAATACAACTCGACTAATTATAGGTTAAGCGGTGTGCATTTCTTAAAGAATCAGTAGTGTCTGACTCATACACGCCCCCATCAAGAAAATTGTCTTGATGGGCAGAAAACTTTTGAACCTAGCAAATAACTCATTCAGATTACAACTAAATTCCTTTCACTTCCTAGAATCCAGTCTTTCCAGGGACTTAAGTATCGGAATATATAATCCATGGCAATCTCTCAGCTGCATTTGCTTTTTATATTGTGATCTATCCTTTGTGTAGATCTTAGTGATAATACTCTTGGCCTGAAGCAGATTCTGTTCTGAGATACAGTACGCACATTTGCTTCCTAGTTACAGTTTGCATTTGTGACACAATACAACATGCATGAGCACTTTTCAGATGAATATAGAGATTTGCTCCAGTGCTCTGACCTAAATATGCCAATGACTATCATTTGCAAAATGAAGACAGTTTAGAATCCACATGTATTTCAGATCAGGGCAGCTGCTCTTTGAGGACGATGTAGGTTTAGATTATATTGTAACTAGATAAGTAGGAGTTTCTATATTGTGAGTGGTGCAAGAATCAAATATATACAGTATATACAGTACAGACCAAAAGTTTGGACACACCCTCTCATTCAAAGAGTTTTCTTAAAATTGTACATTCACATTGAAGGCATCAAAACTATGAATTAACACGTGGAATGAAATACTTAACAAAAAAGTGTGAAACAACTGAAAATATGTCTTATATTCTAGGTTCTTCAAAGTAGTCACCTTTTGCTTTGATTACTGCTTTGCACACTCTTGGCATTCTCTTGATGCGCTTCAAAAGGTAGTCAACGGAAATGGTCTTCCAACAGTCTTGAAGGAGTTCCCAGAGATGCTTAGTACTTGTTGGCCCTTTTGCCTTCACTCTGCGGTCCAGCTCACCCCAAACCATCTCGATTGGGTTCGGGTCTGGTGACTGTGGAGGCTAGGTCATCTGGCGTAGCACCCCATCACTCTCCTTCTTAGTCAAATAGCCCTTACACAGCCTGGAGGTGTGTTTGGGGTCATTGTCCTGTTGAAAAATAAATGATGGTCCAACTAAACGCAAACCAGATGGAATAGCATGCCACTGCAAGATGCTGTGGTAGTTATGCTGGTTCAGTATGCCTTCAATTTTGAATAAATCCCCAACAGTGTCACCAGCAAAGCACCCCCACACCATCACACCTCCTCCTCCATGATTCATGGTGGGAACCAGGCATGTAGAGTCCATCCGTTCACCTTTTCTGCATCGCACAAAGACACGGTGGTTGGATCCAAAGATCTCAAGACCACAGATTTCCACTGGTCTAATGTCCATTCCTTGTGTTCTTTAGCCCAAACAAGTCTCTTCTGCTTGTTGCCGGTCCTTAGCAGTGGTTTTGTAGCAGCTATTTTACCATGAAGCCCTGCTGCACAAAGTCTTCTCTTAACAGTTGTTCTAGAGATGTATCTGCTGCTAGAACTCTGTGTGGCATTGACCTGGTCTCTAATCTCAGCTGCTGTTAACCTGCGATTTCTGAGGCTGGTGACTCGGATAAACTTATCCTCCGCAGCAGAGGTGACTCTTTGTCTTCCTTTCCTGGGGCGGTCCTCATGTGAGCCAGTTTCTTTGTAGCGTTCTCTGCCTGGCTTCTACACTTTCTCTCTGCTGACATTCCCACTATCATCATGGGTGACTTCAACATCCTCACTGACACCCGCCAGTCAGCAGCCTCCAAACTACTCTCCCTTGCTTCATCTTTTGGTCTATCTCAGTGGTCCACCTCTGCCACCCATAAAGATGGACACACATTAGACCTTATCTTCACCTGTCTCTGCTCTCTATCTAACCTCACTACCTCCCCTCTCCCTTTATCTGACCACCATCTATTGACCTTCTCTGTCCTCCTCACCTGCCCCTCCTGCCCAGCACGTATCACACCCTCGCAGAAACCTCGCACACGTCAACATACACACCCTTTCTGACTCTATCCTACCACTGTCCTCCATATGTTCAGTGCACGACACAAACAGTGCCACCACTTTCTACAACGCCACTCTCACATCAGCTATTGATTCAGTTGCTCCTCTTGTGCATGGCAGAGTGAGACAAATCAATAGACAACCCTGGCACAACAGCCTCACTAAAAAGCTTCGGCAAGTGTCTAGGGCCGCAGAGCGGCGCTGGAAGAAAACGCACTCCCAGGAAGACTTCACCACATTCAAAAATGCAATTCACACATTTCGCTTGGCCCTTACCTCGGCTAAACAGGAATACTTCAGAAACCTCATATCCTCTTTAACACACAACCCCAAACAGTTATTCAATACTTTCAACTCCCTCCTTCGCCCACCACTGCCCCCTCCAACCTCCCTCATTTCCGCAGAAGAATTTGCCACATATTTCAAAGAAAAGATCGACCAAACCAGACAAGTCTTTTCTGCTCAACCACCACAACCCCTTCATATAACAGACCACTGCTCCTCCCCCATAAACGTCCTCTCTACTATCACCGAAGAAGAGCTTGCACATCTTCTCTCAAAAGCGCACCTCACCACCTGCGCACGTGATCCCATCCCAACCCACCTCCTCCCCAACCTCACCACTATCCTAATTCCAGCCTTAACCCATCTCTTCAACCTATCTTTAACGACTGGTACCTTCCCTTCTGCCTTTAAACATGCAACAGTCACACCCATCCTAAAGAAACCTTCCCTCGACCCAACCTCTGCTGCCAGCTATCGCCCCATATCGCTACTCCCATTCGCCTCAAAACTCCTGGAACAGCACGTCCATGCTGAACTCTCCTCCCACCTCTCCTCTAACTCTCACTTTGACAACCTACAGTCCAGCTTCCGTCCACATCATTCCACTGAAACTGCCCTGACAAAAATCACAAATGACTTACTTACTGCCAAAGCTAACAACCACTTCTCTATACTCCTACTTCTAGACCTATCCTCAGCTTTTGACACTGTTGACCACTCCCTCCTACTACAGATCCTCTCTTCCCTTGGTGTCAGAGACCTCGCCCTCTCTTGGATCTCTTCATACCTCTCCAACCGCACTTTTAGTGTCTCCCACTCCCACACAACCTCTTCATCCCGTCCTCTCTCTGTTGGTGTCCCTCAAGGCTCTGTCCTGGGACCATTACTTTTTTCTATCTATACATTTGGCCTGGGACAACTCATAAAGTCCCATGGCTTCCAGTACCACTTATATGCCGATGACACTCAGATCTACCTCTCTGGTCCAGATGTCATATCTCTGCTGTCCAGAATCCCAGAGTGCCTATCTGCTATATCTTCCTTCTTCTCCTCTCGCTTCCTAAAGCTCAATGTGGCCAAAACTGAGCTGATCATCTTTCCTCCATCTCACCTACACTCTCTACCTGATCTATCTATTACAATAAATAACATCACGCTCTCCCCAGCACCCAAAGTTCGGTGCCTCGGACTGACCTTTGACTCTGCCTTGTCCTTCATACCACACATTCAATCCCTCACCACCTCCTGTCGTCTTCAACTCAAAAATATTTCCAGAATCCGTCCCTTCGATTCTCAATCTACAAAAATGCTAGTGCATGCTCTCATAATCTCCCGCCACGACTACTGCAACATCCTCCTATGTGGTCTCCCTGCTAACACGCTCGCCCCTCTTCAGTCCATCCTTAATGCTGCTGCCCGACTGATCCACCTCTCGCCTCACTACCACCCCGCTTCTCCTCTCTGCATGTCCCTTCACTGGCTCCCAATCTTCCATCGTATCCAATTCAAACTACTAATACTGACTTACAAA
This sequence comes from Anomaloglossus baeobatrachus, assembly GCF_048569485.1. Classification (NCBI taxonomy): domain Eukaryota; kingdom Metazoa; phylum Chordata; class Amphibia; order Anura; family Aromobatidae; genus Anomaloglossus; species Anomaloglossus baeobatrachus. The sequence goes on along the minus strand of NC_134354.1, from coordinate 428,322,932 downwards.
GCCATCCACAAATTGTCTCCTCCATATATCTCTGAACTAATATCTCGCTACACTCCAAAACGTAATCTCCGGTCCTCCCAAGATCTCCTTCTCTCCTCCTCTCTCATTCGCTCCTCATGCAACCGCCTCCAAGACTTCTCCTGAACATCCCCAGTCTTCTGGAACTCACTGCCTCAACACGTCAGACTATCTACTACACTTGCAAACTTCAAACGGAACCTAAAGACTCATCTGTTCAGAAATGCCTATAACCTTCAATGACCTCACTGCTTCACCACTGTGCGGAGCTGCCTCCCCACCACCGTGCGGAGCTGCCGCCCCACCACCGTGCGGAGATGCCGCCCCACCACCGTGCGGAGCTGCCGCCCCATCTACACCCCACCTACTGTCTCCTCCCCATAATCCTATAGAATGTAAGCCCGCAAGGGCAGGGCCCTCTTCCCTCTGTACTAGTCTGTCTACTGTAACTTGTATATGTATTTTGTATGTAACCCCCTTCTCATGTACAGCACCATGGAACTAATGGTGCTCTATAAATAAATAATAATAATAATAATAATAATAATAGCGTTTGATGGTTTTTGCCACTGCACTTGGGGATACTTTAAAAGTTTTCTCAATTTTTTAGACTTACTGACCTTCATTTCTTAAAGTAATGATGGTCACTCGTTTTTATTTACTTACAATTTGTATTATGGCAAGAAAAAAGCAGCTAACAATCTATTCAGTAGGACTATCAGCTGTGTATCCACCAGATTTCTGCACAACACAACTGATGGTCCCAACCCCATTTATAAGGCAAGAAATCCTACTTATTAAACCTGACAGGGCACACCTGTGAAGTGAAAACTATATCCAGTGACTACCTCTTGAAGCTCATCAAGAGAATGCCAAGAGTGTGCAAAGCAGTAATCAAAGCAAAAGGTGGCTACTTTGAAGAACCTAGCATATAAGACAAATTTTCAGTTGTTTCACACTCTTTTGTTAAGTATTTCATTCCCCATATGTTAATTCATAGTTTTGATGCCTTTAATGTGAATCTACAGTTTTCAGTGTCATGAAAATAAAGAAAACTCTTTGAATGAGAAGATGTGTCCAAACGTTTGGTCTGTACTGTATATATATATATATATATATGTATATATATAAAATTACCTTCTCACCCCCTGTGGGTGGTTATTTGTCCTTCCTCATTCTCGGGTCCTCTACCAGAGGCCTGGTAGTTTGAGGGTTCTGCGCAGGATCTTAGTTGTTCCAGGCACTGCGCTTTTCTGGACAGAGAGCTCAGATGTTGCTCCTGGAATCTGTTGCAGCCATTTTTCCAACTTAGGGGTCACTGCTCCAAGTGCTCCTATCACCACTGGAATCACGGTTACCTTCACCTTCCACATCTTCTCCAGTTGTTCTTTAAGGCCCTGGTATTTCTCCAGCTTCTCATATTCCTTCTTTCTGATGTTAGGCTATGTGCGCACGTTGCGTAAAAACATGCAGTTACGCTGCGCTTTGCAGCGCAGCGTAACTGCATGCGTCCTGCGTCCCCTGCACAGTCTATGGAGATTGTGCAGGGGCCGTGCGCACGTGGCGTCTAAGAGCGCAGCGCTTCGGCTACTGCCGAAGCGCTGCGCAAAAAGAAGTGACATGTCACTTCTTTCCTGCGCTTTGCCGGCAGCTCCTGCTCTGTCTATGGGAGGAGCTGCAGGCAGAGTGCATGGAATCGGCGCTCACTACGGACATTTCTGCAGCGATCTAAAGCGCACATGTGCTCTTCAGATCGCTGCAGAAATTTCTGCAGGGCTTGTACGCAACGTGCGCACATAGCCTTACTGTCATTAGGCACTGCCACATCTATTATCATTGCTGTCTTCTGACCCTTGTCTACTATCACGATATCTGGTTGGTTAGCTACCACTTGCTTATCTGTCTGGATCTTGAAGTCCCACAGGATTTTAGCCCTTTCATTCTCCACCACTTTTTCTGGGGTCTCCCACCTGGACGTAGGGGGACTTAGCCCATACACTGTACAGATATTCCTGTATACAATTCCCGCTACTTGGTTGTGGCGTTCGGTGTACGCTATTCCTGCTTGCATTTTGCATCCTGCCACTATATGTTGGATTGTTTCCGTGGTTTCTTTACATAGTCTACACCTTGGGTCTTGTCTTGTGTGGTAGATCCCTGCTTCTATGGATCTGGTACTTAGCGCCTGCTCTTGTGCTGCTATGATTAGTGCCTCTGTGCTATCCTGGAGTCCAGCTTTCTCCAGCCATTGTTAGGATTTCTTCATGTCAGCCACCTCCATTATCTGTCTATGGTACATCCCATGCAGCGGCTTGTCTTGCCATGGCACTTCATGTTCTTGTTCTTCCTTCTCGGGCTCTTGTTGTTGCTGTCTTAGGCTCTCCTTCAGCATTTCATCTTTTGGTGCCATTTTTCTGATGTATTCCTGGATACTTCTTGTTTCATCCATGATGGTGGCTTGGACACCTATCAGGCCTCGACCACCCTCCTTTCTGTTGGTATACAATCTTTGGGTGTTTGACTTGGGGTGGAGACCACCATGCATTGTGAGGAGCTTCCGGGTCTTCACGTCTGCAGCTTCCATTTCTTCTTTTGGCCAGCACACTATGCCAGCAGGGTATCTGATAACTGGCAGAGCGTATGTATTGATGGCGCGGATCTTATTCTTCCCATTGAGCTGGCTCTTTAGGACCTGTCTTACCCTTTGATGGTATTTGGATGTTGCTGCTTTCCTTGCCTCCTCATCGTGGTTACCGTATCCCTGTGGGATGCCAAGGTACTTGTAGCAGGTTTGTACATCTGCTATGTGCCCTGCCGGTAGTTCTACTCCATCAGTCTTTACTACCTTGCTTCTCTTTATGACCAGCCAGCCACACTTCTCCAGTCCGAAGGACATCCCAATGTCTTCGCTGTATATCCTGGTAAGGTGGATCAGTGAACTGATGTCTCGTTCATTTTTCGCATACAGCTTGATGTCATCCATGTAGAGTAGGTGGCTGATGATGCTTCCACTCTTGAACTTGTATCCATAGCCAGACTCTGTTATTATCTGACTGAGGGGATTTAAGCCTATGCAGAACAGCAATGGGGATAGTGCATCACCTTGGTATATGCCACATTTGATGGACACTTGTGCTAGTTGCCTTGAGTTGACTTCCAGTGTTGTCCTCCATAGCCCCATTGAGTTGCTGAGGAAGGTTCTTAATTTCCTATTGACATTGTAGAGAGCCAAGCATTCACAGATCCATGTGTGTGGCATTGAGTCATAGGCTTTCCTATAGTCAATCCAGGCTGTGCTGAGATTGGTCTGTCTGGATCTTGAGTCTTGAGCGACTGCTCTGTCCACTAGCAGCTCGTGCTTAGAGACTCTGGTGTTTTTCCCAATGCCTTTCTGAGCTGGATGCATGTACTGATTCATATGGTTCTGTAGCTTGGTGGCTATGATGCCTGACAGGAGTTTCCATGTCGTTGTAAGGCAGGTTATTGGGCGATAGTTGGATGGAATTGTTCCTTTACAAGGGTCCTTCATGATCAGCACTGTTCTTCCTTGTGTTAGCCAAGCTGGGTGATGGCCTGCTTCTAGCAGTTGGTTCATCTGTTTTGCCAGCCGTTCATGTACTGCTGTCAATTTCTTTAGCCAGTAGATGTGGATCATGTCCGGCCCAGGTGCTGTCCAGCTCTTCATGTTCTTGATGCGCTCTTGGATGTCTACTTCTGTGATGGTAACTTGTTCTTGTTCTGGGTGGTTATTGTGTTTCATTCTCAGATCTTGCAGCCACTCACTATAGAAGCTGAGGCCAAGAGGATATATATACCGAGTATATATATATATATATATATATATATACTAGCTGTAGTACCCGGGTGTTGCCCAGGATAGTAACTGTCTCTCTGTCAGTCTCTGTCTGTTTGTCTCTGTCTGTCTCTGTGTGTCTGTCTCTTTCTGTCTCTGTCTGTCTCTCTGTCTCTTTCCGTGTCTGTCTCTGTCTTTCTGTGTGTTTGTCTCTATCCATTTGTGTCTCTGTCTCTATCGATATCTGTCTGTCTGTGTCTATTTCTCTATCTATTGTCTGTGTCCATCTCTGTCTCTGTATCAGTCTCTCTGTCTGTCTCTCTATCTCTGTCTCTCTCTATCTCTGTGTCTGTCTCTATCTTTGTGTCTGTCCGTCTCTCTGTATCTGTGTCTGTCTGGCTTTGTCAGTCTCTTTCCCTGTCTGTCTCTTTCCCCGTCTGTTTCTTTCCCTTTCTGTCTGTCCCTGTCTCTTTGACTGTCTCTTTCTCTGTCTCTTTCCCTATCTGTATCTGTCTCTTTCCCTGTCTGTATGTCTCTCTTTCTCTCTTTTCCCTATCTGCCTCTTACTCTGTCTGTGTCTATGTCTGTCTGTCTCTTTGTCTCTCTTTGTCTCTCTGTCTGTCTCTGTCTCTCTATCTGTCTCCCCTCTGACATCTTATTACCTCACACATAAGCCTCTTATACTAACAATGTATTTTGTTCCTATAGCAACCACTCACAGCTGCTATTAATAACCTGTAGGTCGCAGCTCCATTGACTTTAATGGAGGCAGGTTTTTTGAGAGTAACTGTAAAGCGCAGGGTTAAATTTTACCGTCAAAACATAGTCTATGACGTTCCCTGAGTCACATATAGACATGTCTATATGTTAGGATAAGAGTTGGTCAGGAGAGGCCAATGATCCTTTATTATGTTGCGTATTAGTGTGGAGAAGGGGTGGTATTTTCCTTCCCACTACTCCCTTTCTTCATATTTACGTCCTTTGCGCTCTTTCCAACGTATCCTCGCGCATGCGCACTCCCCACTATATGTTTCTCCATCCACCTTAGCCTCTACGCATGCCCAGGTCAATACCCGGAAGTACTGACACATACAGCGTCTCCTATGCTGCTATATAACAGCTCCATCTGGCAGTATGTATCACCTCGCCACCGGACAGCCAGCCCACTGGACACTCCTATTTGCACCCAACTGTTTCTCCAGGTAACTCATTTCTACACCACTGCTCCCCCTCCGTTACTGCCTTTGCGATCTCGTTTCTCATAGCACGTTATTACCTTTTTAGGCACCATTATCTACCTATCTGCATTGGTCTCTTATGACTCACCTCAGCCTCCTTCCATCCTCTGGTACGTTTCCCACTTCTTGCAGTGTGGATGTCTCCTACTAGTCATTTATACTGTTGTCATATTAATCCCATATACCTGTCATGCATACTTATACCATCTTTCTTCTCCTTAGGTATTTACGATTGTAAATTGTATTCTGCTGAGTATCCTATACTCATACCTACCTGCCTCGTGGTATGTACTCCTCATGCTGTACTATTTGCTCATTACATTTTGGATGATATTAGTCTCTCCCTCTCCAGGACATGTTTCGTGTATCCCACATACAATATTAGTGCTACTCCACATATTGTTGCACTTTCTCTGCTACTAAGTCAGTGTTCTGCTGGTCATCCACACAACATGTATTTACGACATACATAGAAATCTTCTTTCTGCGGCAGACCTTCATATAATTATGTATAAATATTGTCGTTTATCACTTTTGTACTTATGAGTGTACATTTATATGTACAATGTAACCTTGGTACACATTTGTATATACTTTATTTTCCTTTCATTTTGTATTTTTTTCCTTTTGACTGATATGGTCTTTTTTTTATTTACTAGATATATGCCTTGAGAAAGGCTCAGATGTGAGCCGAAACATTGGCATTTGGTTTACCCTTTTTGCACAATAAAAAATTATAAACAAAATCTCCATTTATCTCGTACTTATATTGTGTGCCAGAAATCTTTAATACACTTATAATAACCGTCCCCATTGAAGCTCACAATCTAAATTCCTTAGCCACCATTTTGCCCTATGTAATTTATTAACTGCAACTAGATAATTAGACAGTGCCAATATTATTATCTTTAAAGCATCACTACAGCTTTTTTTTTTTTTTTTTACCACTAGAGTGTTAGGCCTTGTGCGCACTAGGCATTTTTGCCGCGTTTTTAGCGGCTTTTTTTAACGCGTTTTTGTGCTGAAAACGCAGTGACATTGCTTCCCCAGCAATGTCTATGGGTTTTCATAAGTGCTGTCCGCACACAGCGTTTTTTTGTAGCTGCGTTTTTGTGGTGACCACAAAAATGCAGCATGTCAATTATTTCTGCGTTTTTCACTGCGTTTTTCACCCATTGAGTTCAATGAATGTTCAACAACGCAATGAAAAACGCATATAGCCGCGTTTCTATGACTAAAAACGCAGCTATAAACGCAAGGGGTGGGTACTACAGTGACGTGTACAGGAAGAGGATTACTTCTGTTGGTAAACACAGAAGCATGAATCCTCCCGGTACCGTCACCGCTGCGACCACAACCCGCCCGGTGCCATGTCAGCTCCGTGCGGCGCCATGTCTGGGCGGGAGGTGGAGGCAGCGGCGAAAACCAAAGTGAACAGTATAAAAAAAAAATGTCATATATACTCACCTGTCTGCAGGGTCCCGGTGCCATGCCCGCTCCCAGCTCCTGTCCCGGTACCGCCGCTCTGGCTGTGTGCAGTCTCCCCGGGGCAGGACCTTGCTTGCAGGACCTGGCGGTGGATCACCTGATGCAGTCACCTGATGCATCAGCTGATCGTAGTCTCGCCGACTTTTTCGCGCCCGGCCGGCTATCAGCTGATCCTGCCGTCAGGGGACTTCATCAGCTGATTACCGGCAGCTCCTGCAGCGATCGGACGGGATCAGACTCCTGTCCAATCGATCGCTCCAGGAGCTGCCGGTAATCAGCACAGCACATAAGTGAGTATTATTTTTTTTTTTCTACTGATGCATCAGCTGATTGTATAATCGGCTTTTATACAATCAGCTGATGTGTGATGTGATTCAGGCACTTGATCCTGACACATCATCTGATCGCTTTGCCTTCCAGCGAACCGATCAGATGATATTGGATCCGGATTGGACGGCGCGGGACCATGACCCAGGATTACTGCGGAGGGGGGTTCTTTATTTCAATAAAGATGGAGTCACTAATTGTGTTGTATTTTATTTCTAATAAAAATATTTTTCTGTGTGTTGTTGTTTTTTTTTTTTATCATTACTAGAAATTCATGGTGGCCATGTCTAATATTGGCGTGACACGATGAATTTCGGGCTTAGGGCCAGCTGATAATATACAGCTAGCCCTAACTCCATTATTACCTAGCTAGCCACCCGGCATCAGGGCAGCTGGAAGAGTTGGATACAGCGCCAGAAGATGGCGCTTCTATGAAAGCGCCATTTTCTGGGGTGGCTGCGGACTGCAATTCGCAGTGGGGGTGCCCAGAAATCTTGGGCACCCTGCACTGTGGATTCCAATCCCCAGCTGCCTAGTTGTACCCGGCTGGACTCAAAAATTAGGCGAAGCCCACGTCATTTTTTTTTTTTAATTATTTCATGAAATTCATGAAATAATTAAAAAAAAAAGGGCTTCTCTATATTTTTGGTTCCCAGCCGGGTACAAATAGGTAGCTGGGGGTTGGGGGCAGCCCGTACCTGCCTGCTGTACCCGGCTAGCATACAAAAATATGGCGAAGCCCATGTCATTTTTTTTTCTTTTTGGGCAAAAAACTGCATACAGTCCTGGATGGAGGATGCTGAGCCTTGTAGTTCTGCAGCTGCTGTCTGCTCTCCTGCATACACTAGTTCTGCAGCTGTCTGCTCTCCTGCATACAATGAACATTTTGAAGAAGGAAATGACATCAGACCTTTTATTTTTTTTCATCAACAATCTTTAATGGCATTGTGCACTGATTAAAAACGCAGTGAGCAAAAACGCAGCAAAAACGCACCAAATCGCGGCAAAAACGCATGCGTTTTTGCCGCATTTTTTTAGCCGCGGGTGCGTTTTTTGAGACAAAAACGCACATAAAAACGCAGCGTGAAAAAAACGCCTAGTGCGCACATACCCTTACTTTTAATCTAAGTTCCCTAAGCCCAAATCTTAAACTCACCTGTTGCCTTCTTCACCTTCTATTGCTGCCACTTCCGTCGATCTCTAGTAGTTTGTGACCTGCTGGCTGCTCTTGTGTTTCATTGAGGATGCTGGATGTCACTCTTCAATGTAAGGCGGGCTTTGCACACTACGACATCGCAGGTGCGATGTCGGTGGGGTCAAATTGAAAATGACGCACTTCCGGCATCGCATGCGACATCGTAGTGTGTAAAGGCTCGATGATACGATTAACAAGCGCAAAAGCGTCGTAATCGTATCATCGGTGCAGCGTCAGCGTAATCCATAATTACGCTGACGCGACAGTCCGATGTTGTTCCTCGCTCCTGTGGCAGCACACATCGCTGTGTGTGAAGCCGCAGGAGCGAGGAACATCTCCTACCGACGTCACTCCGGCTTCCGTAGGATATGCGGAAGGAAGGAGGTGGGCGGGATGTTTACATCCTGCTCATCTCCGCCCTCCGCTCCTATTGGCCGCCTGCCGTGTGACATCGCAGTGACGCCGCACGACCCGCCCCCCTTAACAAGGAGGCGGGTCGCCGGCCAGAGCGACAGTCGTAGGACAGGTGAGTCCATGTGAAGCTGCCGTAGCGATAATGTCGCTACGGCAGCTATCACAAGGATATCGCTGCTGCGACGGGGGCGGGGACTATCGCGCTCGGCATCGCAGCATCGGCCTGCGATGTCGCAGCGTGCAAAGTACCCCTAAGTCTACGAGAGCATCAATCTTGCTCTCATAGACTTGCATTGAGATTTTGTGATGTAATTTCAGTCAGAAGTTGCAGTCACGAGATGGTGTTGAAGGACCGAAACAATGCTGAAAAAAGTGAAGACACCAGGGCCTGAGTATAAGGGGTACTTTGCACACTACGACATCGCAGCTGCAATGTCGGTGGGGTCAAATCGAAAGTGACGCTCATCCGGCGTCGCTGTCGATGTCGTAGTGTGTAAATCCTTTTACATACGATTAACGAGCGCAAAAGCGTCATTATCGTATGATCGGTGTAGGGTCCGACATTTCCATAATTTAGCAGCAGAGACAGTACGATGTTGTTCCTCGTTCCTGTGGCAGCACACATCGCTGTGTATGAAGCCGCAGGAGCGAGGAACATCTCCTTACCTGCGTCCCGGCTGCAATGCGGAATGAAGGAGGTGGGCGGGATGTTTACGTCCCGCTCATCTCCGCCCCTCCGCTCCTATTGGCCGCCTGCCGTGTGACGTCGCTGTGACGCTGCACGACCCGCCCCCTTAGGAAGGAGGCGGGTCGCCGGCCAGAACGACGTCGCAGGGCAGGTAAGTACATGTGAAGCTGCCGTAGCGATAATGTTCGCTACGGCAGCAATCACAAGATATCGCTGCTGCAACGGGGGCGGGGACTATCGCACTCAGCATCGCAAGCATCGGCTTGCAATGTCGTAGTGTGCAAAGTACCCCTAAGAGTAGGGTCAGTGACCTTAGGCTAAAATCATCACTCCAGTGGGGAAAAAAGGCACGAGTGGTGATTTAACTCAAAGTGGTTTTAAAGTTAAAGGTGTTGTCTAGACATGTAATATTGATGACTTTTTCTTAGGTGGTACTCCACTTCTTTTGCCCTTGCTTCCCTTATAAGAGATGATGTTACTGCAGGATCACTACCCTGATAGTATGTTGAACAGAAAAATCTGGCAGTAGGGTCAACCCTCCTAAGCCAACTATATGGGCATGTAGGTCATAGGAAGCTGAATAAAATGATACCTTGATATCTGTGATCCGATGTCTTATTCCAGAGAAATCCATGGTTTTCTGATACACAATTGAGCTGTTCCAGGATATGGGCAGGAAACTGATCTGCATGAGAATCTGTATCCAGGGCTTAGTTTTAATAAAAGGGTTTGTTACTATTTGAGACATGTAACTAATACAGAATAGGAGAACATTCTTCTTACAAACACGTTAGCAGCTGCAGCTCTCACAGCTCTGCTGTACTGCCACACTGCCTGCCTGTGAGATGGCGCCTGAAGCACTGAGAGGAAACTACAAAACTGTCAGTTAGACTGGAGTCACACTAGCGTATGGCTTGGATGAGACAACATTGGATGTGATATGCTAATGATCCTCGGCTCAGGCTCTGCTGTGAGCGTGAGCCAAGTGTCATGCGACTGTGATCCGATCTTGAGGTTAGATCACAGCTGCAGAGGGACAGAGTAATCTTCCCATCTCCTCCATTGTCGGCCTGTAGTATATCGCACTGCACTTGGATGTTATCAGAGTGCAGTCCTATGTTTCACTCAAACCCATAGACTTGTATGGGTGCAAGTGATCCAAGATTCGCAGACAATCGCAGCATGCTGCAATTTTTTTTCTCAGACCGATTAGCGAGATCAGGAGAGCAGCCATCACATATCACACTAGTAACTCCCCTTTCTTTATAAAATAAGCTCTGGGGGTAGAGTCTTATGCAGATCTGTGTCCTCCCCATAGCCTGGAACAGCTCATTTACATATAAAAACATGAAAACATCATATAACAGATATCAAGGTATCATTTTATTGAGCTTCCTATGACCTAGTTCATAATCATGGCAACACCAAGTTGTGATTAGGAGTATATTTGGCAAAACGGTTTACCTTAAACATGTATTCAACTTACTGCTGATGCATCTGTGTACTCAGCCTATTGCTTTACCGCTAATGAACATTTTTTTTCTTATAAAAATGGCATTTTGATATTTGTGGTACAATACATGAGGTATTATGAAGAACAGGACCTATACTTTTGAATTAATTAAAAATCAGGAGTGATGTCCCCTTCTACCTCCAAAGCAAGTGGATTTATGCATTATGATGATTATTGGGCCACAAGAGGGGATATGTACAGTTCTTGCACAGGAGTCCTCTTTTCTCCATGGCAAATGTTAAAATTGATAGTATATTCAGTACTTTCATATTGTATGAAACATCTGCCTTTATTTTGCATTTTCTGTTGCTTATATGGCATTACCTTAGTCTTCAGTGATGTAATGAGATTGTCATCAATAATATTAGTCCCTGTCCTATACAAAACAAATCCACATAACCAGAACTGAACATAAGCTTGCATACTAATGAATTGCTTTTATATATGCAACTACTAATAAATGAATATTTGCTAAAACAGAATTGGAGTGAGTTGGATAGATTCATAAATTTAACATACATTCAGAACTCCTACTTGTTTTTAGACTACACTTCACATCTGTCCATAAATACTCTAATCCTTCAACACTATACCCTGAGGTTAAGACCTTTTTCATTAAGTCATGACCTTTTACTGTGGTCCGCCTGGCTTATCTTTTAAAAATATGGACTCTATGGGGAAGCACCATGGCTGCTGCTATATAGCATTCCAATTCATTATGTTTGTTTACACAATAGGTGATAACTTGCCATAGCTATAAAAAATCAATTTATGTAAACCGCTAATGGGAATCTGTAAGCAAGTTTTGCTATGGAATCTGAGAGCAGCAGAATGTAGAGACACTGGCAATTCAAGGAACTGTAGTAAGCAACTGCAGCACTGCCCCTGGTGACATTCTATTCCAGAAGGGGTAATAGTCGCTTCAGGGATGCAAGCGCAGCCCCAGCCTCCTGTTACATCCCAGTGGGACTCCTCTCAAACGAAATGTCTCAGCAAGTGAAATGTAAAAAAAAAAACCAATAGGGCTTACCTAGATAGGGAGAAGTGTAGGGCATTTTATAATAAAACTTACAAATTACAAAAGTGGTTAGGACATACAGATAGATATTGGAAAAGGACATTTTAGGTAGCAGACCAATCCTTTAACAGTTTATATTTTCGCCCCAATTCACTAAGACTGGCATATTGAATACCTCAATCACACGTGTGTATAAAATGCGTATGTAAAAAAAAAGCTGCTGGTGTCATTAGCGTTTTCCATAACTGTGCCATCTATGAGCCATCGATCTGCCATCAGTGTGTCAATGGTGTGCCATCTGGGTTCTTCATAGATGGATAACAAAAGAATGAAGTTACAAAGCTTCTCCTATACTTTGAAATGTTAAACATGCATAGCACACAGACAGATCATGGATGACACATGGATGCCATTCGTGTGCTGTATGTTTTTTTCACATACCCATAGACTTGTATTGGCCATTGTCATCCGTGCTGTTGGGGAAAAAAATAGACATGTTTCCATGTGGTTCACATGGACACACAATCCGTGTGAAAACACAAACATGTGAAGATCACCATGGTATCTGTGAAAAAAAAGATACCGTGTACTGGAAACACGTACCTGTAAAGGAGTTATCAAGAGACATTCCCATAACAGTAAATAAAAATATCAGAATTTTCATCTCTATTCAGTAGAGCACTGCTTCTCAAATTGTGAGTAGGGCGACACCAGTAAGATACTCACTAGTTTAGTGATGGCCAACCGTTTGAGCTCAGTGTGTCAAACGAGCATAGCTCGGGTGGCGTGTCACTTCAAGAAAAATCCATAATTTTGTGATATTTGTAGCTCTAATAACAAAAAGTTATAATTTTAATATATGTACAGTATTTATTAATAAAGCAAAATAAAAAAAATCTTTAATTACTTGTTTAGTAATGTTTTGTTGCTTAATGTTAGTGGCTAAATTTAAGGTTCAATTGAAGGTTGGTATTTCATACACTTCAAGCCCTAGCAAGCCCCTCCCTCCCCCCAGTAGTCATTATCTCCTCTCCCCCTCCCTCTCCCAGCAGTCATTATCTCCTCTCCCCCTCCTCAGCAGTCATTACCTCCTCTCTCCTAGCAGTCATTATCTCCTCTCCCCCTCCCTCCCCCCAGCAGTCATTATCCCCTCTTCCTCTCAGCAGTCATTATCTCCTCCCCCAGTCATTATCTCCTCTTTCCCAGCAGTCATTATCTCCTCTCCCTCCCCCAGCAGTCATTATCTCCTTCCCCCTCCTCCATCAGTCATTATCTCCTCTTCCTCTCAGCAATCATTATCTCCTCTCCCCTCCTCAGCAGTCATTATCTCCTCTCTCCAAGCAGTCATTATCTCCTCTCCCCCTCCCTCCCCCCAGCAGTCATTATCTCCTCTTCCTCTCAGAAGTCATTATCTCCTCCCCCAGCCATTATTTCCTCTCCCCCAGCAATCATTATGTCCTCACAAGCATTCATTGTCTCCTCTCCCCAGCAGCCATTATGTCCTTTCCCTCTCAGAAGTCATTATCTCATCTCACCTCCCCAGCAGTCATCATCTCTCCCCCAGCAGTCATTATCTCCCCTCTCCCTCCCTTTCCCTCAACAGTCATTATCTCATTTCCTCCTCCCCACAGCAGTCATCTCCTCTCCCCCAGCAGTCATTATCTCCTCTCCCCCAGCAGTCATTATCTTTTCTCCCCCTCAGTAGTCATTATCTCCTCCCACCTCCCCCCAGCAGTTAATATCTTCTCTTTCTTCCTCCCCAGTCCCCCCCACCAAAATTTTTATAAGATATCCGGAGCGCTGCCGAACAAGATTCCGACTGGCAAAAGCAGTACTCTATAAATGTGCTGCTGTGTTGACTTACTGCAGCAGAGACACTGGTGAAATGTAATGCCACCCGGCGCCCACCTGCAAGGGCGCCTGTCTTCATGCTCCACATCGGAGGGTTATGGAGAGTCGTGTTACATACTGCATGTTACATAAGCACGCTTTACTCAAGACCCTGATTAATAGGTACAGAACACAACAGTTAAATCACTGGTGGCCACATCCCGATCTATAAAACAAGCCACTGGTGATTTAACTACAACTGCCTGTGCGTCCACCACGGGTCGGTCATTTCAGAACTTTTTAGGGCCGCATATGAAGTTCTAGTTAAATCATCGGCGGCCGCCTGCCCCTGCCGCGTGTCAGCAAAAATAGCTCGGCGTGACATCTCTGAGACACATGTGATAGATTAGCCATCACTGCCCTAGTTATTTGTGAGTAGTGAGGCAGGGCTTGTACAAAAGTGCCTATACAATGTACAGATCTAATGCCTGCTTTACACGCTTCAATAAATCTTTCAATCCGTCGTCGGGGTCAAGTTGTAAGTGACGCACATCCTGCATCGTTTGTGACGTATTTGCGTGTGACACCTACGTGCGATCAAGATTGAACGAAAATATGGTGATCGCATACACGTCGTTTATTCCTCATACATTGGACGTTTTGTTGTATGAACCAAGGCAATTGTAACGTGTGACATCCCTCATACGATTTTGATGTCTGAGGCTATGTGCGCAGGTGTGCGCTCTGCACCAAAGCTTAAAAAAGGTCCGCTTCAGAGCGCAGCTGAAAAGCTGCGTTCTGAAGCGCCTCACAATGTCTGTCATTCACTAATCTCTGTCAGTCCGTCACTATCTCTGTCCCTCACTCTCTGTCCATGTCAGTCTATCCTTCTTACCCCCTCTCTCATACTCACCGATCCCCGATCACCGGCGCGGCTCTGCACGGCATTCACACTGCTCCGGCGGCTTTTACTGTTTTGAAAAAGCCGGCCTCCCATTAAACAATCTCGTATTCCCTGCTTTCCCCGCCCACCGGCGCCTATGATTGGTTACAGTGAGACACGCCCCCACGCTGAGTGACAGGTGTCACACTGCACCCAATCACAGCAGCCGGTGGGCGTGTCTATACTGTGCAGTGAAATAAATAATTAAATAATTAAAGAAACAGCGTGCGGTCCCCTCCAATTTTAAAACCAGCCAGATAAAGCCATACGGCTGAAGGCTGGTATTCTCAGGATGGGGAGCTCCACGTTATGGGGAGCCCCCCAGCCTAACAATATCAGTCAGCAGCCGCCCAGAATTGCCGCATACATTAGATGCGACAGTTCTGTACCCGGCTCTTCCCGATTTGCCCTGGTGCGTTGGCAAATCGGGGTAATAAGGAGTTATTGGCAGCCCATAGCTGCCAATAAGTCCTAGATTAATCATGTCAGGCGTCTATGAGACACCCTCCATGATTAATCTGTAAATTACAGTAAATAAACACACACACGCCCGAAAAAATCCTTTATTAGAAATAAAAAACACACACATATACCCTGGTTCACCACTTAAATCAGCCCCAAAAAGCCCTCCATGTCCGGCGTACTCCAGGATGCTCCAGCGTCGCATCCAGCGCTGCTGCATGGAGGTGACTGGAGCTGCAGCAGACACAGCCGCTCCGGTCACCTCCACACAGCAAATGAAGACAGCCGCGCGATCAGCTGAGCTGTCACTGAGGTTACCCGCTGTCACTGGATCCAGCGGTGGATGCAGCGGTGGCCGCGGGTAACCTCAGTGACAGCTCAGCTGATCGCGCTACTCACCTCAGTTGTTGCGTGGAGGTGAGAGGAGCAGCGGTGAGTAGCGCGATCAGCTGAGCTGTCACTGAGGTTACCCGCGGCCACCGCTGCATCCACCGCTGGATCCAGTGACAGCGGGTAACCTCAGTGACAGCTCAGCTGATCGCACGGCTGTCTTCATTTGCTATGTGGAGGTGACCGGAGCGGCTGTGTCTGCTGCAGCTCCGGTCACCTCCATGCAGCAGCGCTGGAAGCGACGCTGGACCATCCTGGATTACGCCGGACATGGAGGGCTTTTTGGGGCTGATTAAAGTGGTGAACCAGGGAATGTGTTTGTGTTTTTTATTTCTAATAAAGGATTTTTTCGTGTGTGTGTGTGTTTATTTACTGTAATTTACAGATTAATCATGGAGGGTGTCTCATAGACGCCTGACATGATTAATCTAGGACTTATTGGCAGCTATGGGCTGCCAATAACTCCTTATTACCCCGATTTGCCAACGCACCAGGGCAAATCGGGAAGAGCCGGGTACAGTCCCAGAACTGTCGCATCTAATGTATGCGGCAATTCTGGGCGGCTGTTGGCTGATATTGTTAGGCTGGGGGGCTCCCCATAACGTGGAGCTCCCCATCCTGAGAATACCAGCCTTCAGCCGTATGGCTTTATCTGGCTGGTTTTAAAATTGGGGGGACCGCACGCCGTTTTTTTTAATTATTTAATTATTTATTTCACTACACAGTATAGACACGCCCACCGGCTGCTGTGATTGGGTGCAGTGTGACACCTGTCACTCAGCGTGGGGGCGTGTCTCACTGCAACCAATCATAGGCGCCGGTGGGCGGGGAAAGCAGGGAATACGAGATTGTTTAATGGGCGGCCGGCTTTTTCAAAATAGTAAAAGCCGCCGGAGCAGTGTGAACGCCGTGCAGCGCCAGGGATCGGTGAGTATATGAGAGAGGGCTGCTCAATTCAGTCACTCAGGAGTTTAGCGGTCACCGGTGAGCCCTTCACTGGTGACCGCTAATCGGGACGCGACACAGACAGAGCCGCAGCATGACAATGAAGTCGGGTGAGGTTCACCCGAGTTCATTCTGACAGTGCGGCTCTGTCTGTGTCTGCTGTCATCTGCCATTCACCGCTGCTACATGGCTGTCTGTGGCTGCTGTCAGCGGCCATGTAGCAGAGCTGAATGGCAGATGACATAGTAAAAACGCATCTCTACACATTACACACGCTTGGCAAGTCAGTAAATTAAAAAAAAAAAGGTGCCCAATGCATACGTCACAGAACACATGATCTAAAGGATCGCACACAAAATTGATCAATTTAACATAGACTACTAACGCACGTGTGACAGCAAATGAACGACCTACATGCAATCTCATTCAATCGCATATGCGACCTGGGCGTGTCACATCGCATACGAGATCGCATACCTAATTGTAAGGTGTAAGGGTATGTGCGCACGTTGCTTTTTACCTGCTTTTTACCTGCTTTTTTGCTGCTTTTTCTTCTGCGCTGTTTAATGCCAAAATGGATGTGTTCTTCTATTCAAGCAAAGTCTATGGGAATTTGGGTTTCTTGTTCACACTATGTTGTTCAAAATGCTGCCTTTTTGTGGCAGAACTTTGGTCAAAAACTCAGCTTTGCAGTGCAAAACCCAAATGGCAAAAACAATTGACATGTTGCTTCTTTGAAAAGTTGAGTTTTTGACCAAAGTTCTGCCACAAAAAGGCAGCATTTTGAACAACATAGTGTGAACAAGAAACCCAAATTCCCATAGACTTTGCTTGAATAGAAGAACACATCCATTTTGGCATTAAACAGCGCAGAAGAAAAAGCAGCAAAAAAGCAGGTAAAAAGCAGGTAAAAAGCAACGTGCGCACATACCCTAAGGGTATGTGCGCACGTTGCTTTTTACCTGCTTTTTACCTGCTTTTTTGCTGCTTTTTCTTCTGCGCTGTTTAATGCCAAAATGGATGTGTTCTTCTATTCAAGCAAAGTCTATGGGAATTTGGGTTTCTTGTTCACACTATGTTGTTCAAAATGCTGCCTTTTTGTGGCAGAACTTTGGTCAAAAACTCAGCTTTTCAAAGAAGCAACATGTCAATTGTTTTTGCCATTTGGGTTTTGCACTGCAAAGCTGAGTTTTTGACCAAAGTTCTGCCACAAAAAGGCAGCATTTTGAACAACATAGTGTGAACAAGAAACCCAAATTCCCATAGACTTTGCTTGAATAGAAGAACACATCCATTTTGGCATTAAACAGCGCAGAAGAAAAAGCAGCAAAAAAGCAGGTAAAAAGCAGGTAAAAAGCAACGTGCGCACATACCCTAAAGCTACTTTTCACTAGTTTAGCATCATTATTAACTCATGTGTTTTTATATATATATATATATATATATATATATATATATATATATATATATATATATATATATATAGATATTTATTTACAGTGTCTTGAAAAAGTATTCATATCATGCGAACATTAGCACACCTTTTCACATTAAACCCACAAACGTGAATGTGTTTTATTGGGATTTTCTGTAGCAGGGAGCAAGCATTTGTGAAGTGTAAAAGAAATGATACATGGTTTTCTAAATATTTGAAAAATATAAATCTGAAAATTGTGAATTTGTACTCAGCCTCCTGTAGTCTGATACCCCTAAATAAAATTATGAGTGATTAATTGCCTCCAGAAGTCACCTAATTAGTAAATTGAGTCTATAAACACCAACATTTTGCTCATATGCACAGGCTGTAGTATTATTGCCAGGTCTGCAAACATATCTGTCTTTTCTCTACAAAAAAATCACTCCTGCAATTCTGTCAGATAATACTCAGTTTCTTCTTGAAAATGATTGCAATCACAAATTCTTTGGTATTATCTTCATTTATTTTGCTTGCAATGAAAAAACACAAAAGAGAATGAAACAAAAATCAAATCATTGATCATTTCACACAAAACTCCAAAAATGGGCCAGACAAAAGTATTGGCACCCTTAAGGCTACTTTACACACTGCGATATCGGTCCCGATATCGCTAGTGTGGGTATCCGCCCCCATCTGTTGCGCGACACGGGCATATCGCTGCCCGTGCCGCACAACATCGCCCAGAGCCGTCACACATACTTACCTGTCCGGCGACGTCGCTGTGACCGGCGAACCGCCTCCTTTCTAAGGGGGCGGTCCGTGCGGCGTCACAGCGACGTCACTGAAACGTCACTAAACCGCCGCCCAATCGCAGCGGAGGGGCGGAGATGAGTGGGACGTAACATCCCGCCCACCTCCTTCCTTCCGCATAGCGGCCGGGAGGCAGGTAGGGAGAGCTTCCTCGCTCCTGCGGCGTCACACGCAGCGATGTGTGCTGCCGCAGGAACGAGGAACAACCTCGTTACTGCTGAAGTAACGATAATTGAGAATGGACCCCCGTGTCGCCGATTAGCGATTTTGCACTGTTTTGCAACGATGCAAAATCGCTTATCGGTGTCACACGCAACGGCATCGCTAATGCGGCCGGATGTGCGTCACAAAATCCGTGACCCCAACGACTCCGCATTAGCGATGTCGCAGCGTGTAAAGCCCGCTTTAGCCAAATACTTGGTTGTATAACCTTTAGCCAAAATAACTGCGAACAACCGCTTCCGGTAACCATCAATGAGTTTCTTACAATGCTCTGCTGGAATTTTAGACCATTCTTCTTTGGCAAACTGCTCCAGGTCCCTGAGATTTGAAGGGTGCCTTCTCCAAACCGCTATTTTGAGATCTCTCCACAGGTGTTCCTTTGGGATTCAGGTCTGAACTCATTGCTCGCCACTTTAGTAGTCTCCAGTGCTTTCTATCAAACCATTTTCTAGTGCTTTTTGAAGTGTGTTTTGGGTCATTGTCCTGCTGGAAGACCCATGACCTCTGATGAAGACCCAGCTTTCTCACACTGGGCCCTACATTATGCTGCAAAATTTGTTGGTAGTCTTCAGACTTCATAATGCCATGCACACGGTCAAGCAGTCCAGTGCCAGAGGCAGCAAAGCAACCGCAAAACATCGGGGAACCTCCGCCATGTTTGACTGTAGGGACCGTGTTCTTTTCTTTGAATGTCTCTTTTTTATCCGGTAAACTCTATGTTGATGGCTTTTCCCAAAAAGCTCTACTTTTGTCTCATCTGACCAGAGAACATTCTTCCAAAACATTTTAGGCTTTCTCAGGTACGTTTTGGCAAACTCCAGCCTGGCTTTTTTAAGTCTCAGGGTAAGGAGTGGGGTCTTCCTGGGTATCCTACCATACAGTCCCTTTTCATTCAGACGCCGATGGATAGTACGGGTTGACACTGTTGTACCCTCGGACTGCAGGGCAGCTTGAACTTGTTTGGATGTTAGTCGAGGTTCTTTATCCACCATCCGCACAATCTTGCGTTGAAATCTCTCGTCAATTTTTCTTTTCCTTCCACATCTAGGGAGGTTAGCCACAGTGCCATGGGCTTTAAACTTCTTGATGACACTGCGCACCGTAGACACAGGAACTTTCAGGTCTTTGAAAGTGGACTTGTAGCCTTGAGATTGCTCATGCTTCCTCACAATTTGGATTCTCAAGTCCTCAGACAGTTCTTTGGTCTTCTTTCTTTTCTCCATGCTCAATGTGGTACACACAAGGACACAGGACAAAGGTTGAGTCAACTTTAATCCATGTCAACTGGCTGCAAGTGTGATTTAGTTATTGCCAACACCTGTTAGGTGCCACAGGTAAGTTACAGGTGCTGTTAATTACACAAATTAGAGAAGCATCACATGATTTTTCAAACAGTGCCAATACTTTTGTCCACCCCCTTTTTTATGTTTGGTGTGGAATTACCGTATTTTTCGCTTTATAAGACGCACTTTTGTTCCCCCAAATTTTGGGGGGGAAGTAGGGGGTGCGCCTTATAAACCGAATATATGGATTATATACTGCAGGGTCCAGGGGAGGTGGGGGCTGCTCTGGAGCGGTGCTGGGGGCTGCTGGGGGAGACAGGACAGTGTTGCAGAAGGTAAGGAAAAAGTTTATTTTACTAAAAGCAGCAGCATGGGGCCGTGTGTGCCATCCGCAGGGGGCCGTGTGTGCCATCCGCAGGGGGCCGTGTGTGCCATCCGCAGGGGGCCGTGTGTGCCATCCGCAGGGGGCAGTGTGTGCCATCCGCAGGGGGCCGTGTGTGCCATCCGCAGGGGGCCGTGTGTGCCATCCGCAGGGGGCCGTGTGTGCCATCCACAGGGGGCCGTGTGTGCCATCCACAGGGGGCCGTGGGTGCCAGCCACAGGGGACCGTGGGTGCCAGCCACAGGGGGCAGTGTGTGCCAGCCACAGGGGACCGTGTGTGCCAGCCACGGGGGCCGTGTGTGCCAGCCACGGGGGGCTATATTCAATATAAGGTGGCCATATCCAGATTAAGGGGGCTAATTTTAGGATGGGGGGCTATGAGGGACATATACTCTATATGATTTGTTAGACGGACACTGGCATTATAAGACGGACCCCATTTATTAAAATAAATTCTCTATTCCTTCACCAAATTTGGGGGTGCGTCTTATAATCCGGTGTGTCTTATGAAGCGAAAAATACGGTATATCCAATTTGGCTTTAAGACAAATTAAATGAAGATAATAACACCAAAGAATTTGTGATTGCAATCATTTTCAAGAAGAAACTGGGTATTATCTGACAGAATTGCAGGGGTGCCAATACTTTTGGCCAGCACTGTATATATATATATATATATATATATATATATATTATATATTTAAATTTTCTGTGCATGATAATCCGTTTCTAAATAATACAATCACTAAATAATGCCAAATTTAAGTGTAGGGACTCTCATGACAGTGAGGACCTTGGACGTGGGTTACGAACTTGTGAAATTTGGCCAGAATAATAACCAATAGTTCATATATATTATATATATTTTAATATATTTTTATGTAGGGTGCATCTAAGGGGTACTTTGCACGCTGCGACATCGCTAGCCGATGCTGCGATGCCGAGCGCGATAGTCCCTGCCCCCGTCGCAGCTGTGATATCCTTGTGATAGCTGCCGTAGCGAACATTATCGCTACGGCAGCTTCACATGGACTCACCTGTCCTGGGACGTCGCTCTGGCCGGCGACCCGCCTCCTTATTAAGCGGGCGGGTCGTATGGCGTCACTGCGACGTCACACGGCAGGCGGCCAATAGGAGCGGAGGGGCGGCGATGAGCAGGATGTAAACATCCCGCCCACCTTCTCCCTTCCTCATATCCTACGGGAGCCGCGGTGACGCCGGTAGGAGATGTTCCTCGCTCCTGCGGCTTCACACACAGCGATGTGTGCTGCTGCTGGAGCGAGGAACAACATCGGACCATCGCGTCAGCCTAATTATGGATTACGCCGACGCTACACCGATGATACGATTACGACGCTTTTGCGCTCGTTAATCGTATCATCTAGGCTTTACACACTACGATGTCGCCTGCGATGCCGGATGTACGTCACTTTCAATTGGACCCCACCGACATCGCACCTGCGATGTCGTAGTGTGCAAAGTACCCTTAAGCCCACTAAAGTTGATCTTGTAAACTAGGCTGGGACGCCCGCCTAAAGTTATTACAGTATAGGTAAATCCAGCGATTCACAGGTGTGTCCTCTCAGTTTGGAGTTGTTCACATTTACACTACACTTCAAAAGTTTGGGGTCACCCAGACAATTTTGTCTTTTCCATGAAAAATCATACTTTTATTTATCAAATGAGTTGCATAATGAATATAGTCCAGACATTGACTAGGTTAGAAATAATGATTTTTACTTGAAATAATAACTTTCTCCTTCAAACTTTGGTTTCGTCACAGAATGCTCCTTTGCAGCAATTCCAGCTTTGCAGACCTTTGGCATTCTAGCGGTTAATTTGCTGAGGTAATCTGGAAATATTTCACCCCATGCTTCCAGAAGCCCGTCCCACAAGTTAGATTGGCCTGATGGGCACTTTTTGCGTACCATATGGTCAAGCTGCTCCCACTACAGCTCAATAGGGTTGAGATCTGGTGACTGGGCTGGCCACTCCATTACAGATAGAATACCAGATGCCTGCTTCTTCTCTAAATAGTTCATGCCTAATTTGGAAAGGTGCTTTGGGTCATTGTCCTATTGTAGGATGAAATTGGCTCCAATCAAGCGCTGTCCACAAGGTATTGCATGGCGTTGCAAAATGGAGTGATATCAAAATTCCTTTTACCTTGTACAAATCTCCCACTTTACCAGCACCAAAGCAACCCCTAGACCATGACATTACCTCCACCATGCTTGACAGAAGGCATCTGGCTTTCTTCCAGTATCTTTTCAGTAATTCTGCGTCTCACAAATGTTCTTCTGTGTGATCCAAACACCTCAAACTTTGATTCGTCTGTCCATAACACTTTTTTCCAATCTTCCTCTGTCCAATGTCTGTGTTCGTTTGCCCATATTAATTTTTTCCTTTTATTAGCCAGTCTCAGATATGGCTTTTTATTTGCCACTCTGCCCTGAAGGCTAGCATCCTGAAGTCGCCTCTTCACTGTAGATGTTGACACTGGCATTTTGCGGGTACTATTTAATGAAGCTGCCAGTTGAGGACCTGTGTGGCGTTGATTTCTCAAACTAGAGACTCTAATGTACTTGTCTTGTTGCTCAGTTGTGCAGTGGGGCCTCCCACTTCTTTTTCTACTCTGATTAGAGCCTGTTTGTGCTCTCCTCTGAAGGGAGTAGTACACACAGTTCTTCAGTTTCTTGGCAATTTTCTTGCATGGAATATCCTTCATTTCTAAGAACAAGAATAGACTGTGGAGTTTCACATGAAAGTTCTCTTTTTCTGGCCATTTTGAGAGTTTAATAGAACCAACAAATTTTCAACTAGCTCAAAGGAAGGTCAGTTTTATAGCTTCTCTAATCAGCAAAACTGTTTTCAACTGTGCTAACATACTTGCACAAGGGTTTTCAAGGGATTTCTAAACATCCATTAGCCTTCTAACACAGACAGCAAACATAATGTACCATTAGAACACTGGAGTGGTGGTTGTTGAAAATGGGCCTCTATACACCTATGTAGATATTGCATTAAAAAACAGACGTTTGAAGCCAGAATAGTCATTTACCACATTAACAATATATAGAGTGTATTTCTATTTAATGTAATGTTAGCTTTATTGAAAAAAATGTGCTTTTCTTTCAAAAATAAGGAAATATCTAAGTGACTCTAAACTTTTGAACTGTCTGTTCTCCATTTGACCCAGATCGTCAAGAAGACTTCTTCCATCCACAATACGTTTTTACAGAATGCATAGCCCAGACATTTTTTGGCTCACTACTTTTCAAGCATCCTCCATTCTTTTCCCCTCTTGCACAAATCAAATAGTGCTATAACCTGTAACAGTGCCCTGCACAATAATAGTCAGTCTATGTTTCTCCACCCAGTAAGGGTAAGTTCACAAAAGCGTATTTTCAGTCCAAGTACTGCATGTAATAAAATGGACGGCACCAAGACAAATATTATTCAATGGGGCAGTGCAGATATACGATTTTTTTCACTTTCCGCATCTGTGTACAAAAAAAAAATTGCAGCATGCTCTGGTTTCTTCCGTGTGTCGTATGAAACTCACCAATTCAAGTCTGTAATGTGCAAAAAAAACCCAAAAACAGATGCCATATGGAACCATTGTATAGCACTTGTTTATTTACGGATACATTGCAAATTGCAAATGCTTTTGTAAACTATCAATAACCGTTAAGGTTAAACAAAATGGATTGCATACAGATGACAAGTGAGAAAAAGATTGGCAGAGTTATTGAAACGCTGACGATTTTTTTTATACACTCATGTGAACTTAGGCTAATAATGCACCTTTTTTTCCCCACGGATTAACAGTGGCTTTTTCTGTCTCTACACAATAAGAACGACCTCACCTAGTAAAATTCCCCCTCTGGGCTCCTTATAATGCTCTTCTGTGCTTCCAGATATGAACAATTCCCCTCCATTATATATCCACATAGTAGTAACAGACCCTATGTGCCCCTAATTAGTAATAGAGCCCGAGTGTGCTTCTACACAGTAAAAGTGAAAATGTTTTGGTACCGTGTTAGCCAGTTGAAAAATTATTGAATGTTCTCAGTGAGAGGAACAAAATTATAATCTAGTGATACCTTTTAATGGCTAACTAAAATAAAATAAAGGGATGTTACAAAGCAAGCTTTCGAGACATCTCAGGTCCCTTCATCAGGCATGGTATGACAAAATATCTGAAGAAACACAAATATATGCACAAACAGAGCAGAGGGATGGCATAATAAAAGACATTTAAATAAACAAACACTGAGCTTAGAAAGTGAATCCTTAATTAGCTTTGATTAGTGGTGTGAGAGTTTTATTATCCCAATATCCATGTAGGATCAGAGGTCTGGTGAGTCTCTGGAATAAACTCCTTAGATTTTGTAATGGGCCATGGATGTTGGGACAATAAAACTCACACCACTAATCAAAGCTAATTAAGGATTCACTTTCTAAGCTCAGTGTTTGTTTATTTAAATGTCTTTTATTATGCCATCCATGCCATCCCTCTGCTCTGTTTGTGCATATATTTGTATTTCTTCAGATATTTTCTCATACCATGCCTGATGAAGGGACCTGAGATGTCTTGAAAGCTTGCTTTGTAACGTCACTTTATTTTATTCTAGTTAGCCATTAAAAGGTATCACAAGATTATAATTTTGTTCCTCTCACTTAGAACATTCAATAATTGCACAGTAAAAAAAATACCACTATGAACATATTCATCATAATAGCAGCTGTTGTGCTCAAATATAGTCACGTTGTCTCATTGTGTCTCCACATAGTAGTGAAGCCTCCTTTGCATCCTCATAGTAATAGTGCCCCATATTGCATCCTCTAGCCTTCTCCCAACCCCAAGCATTGGTTGCAGCAATATAAATTAACAAAAAAATTAAAAAAAACTCACCTAACTGCTTCAATGAGGAGTGGTGACCTACTCCTTCTTCTGGCTGCAAACTGCAGCTCCGCACAGTTGGTGTGATAAAATTATGTACACACACATGCCACACACACACGCACACACACACATCCCCTTTGTGAATTTCACTGAAGTGCTGAAGTGTTGCCTTTTGTGTTTTTACATGAAAATATTGCTTGTCGTGCATTTTCTCTATATGCTGTACTGCTTTCAGCAAGTTTCAGCTTAAAATTTTTTCATTTCTTTCTAAATTACCATACACACAACTTACCTACTTAAAATACCTTTTTAAACATAATGGGTAAATATATTTAAACTTGCCTGAGTAGGAGGCAGGAGTCGAACCAAGAGAGAACAGCATGGAAAAGCAGGATACTTAAGTAAATCAGGAGGTGCAAGCGTTTGGAGTTTTTTGTTGGGTACACCTGTTCTGAGCTTTAGTTGAAATCCTCCGACATTAAGCCTTCCATCATTATTGAAAAGGCGAAGCATGCAGTTTCCTAGAGAAGACATGGAAGTTATTATACATTTAGATTACAGGTTTTGTAAGCCTAGGGTCACACAACCGTAGATTCTGGTTGAATATGCTACTGACACTTCAATCAAATTCTGAGGAGAGGATGGAGAACAAAATGTCTCCGTCTTCTCCATTGTGTGAGTCGGCGGATATCGGATTGCATTTAGATGTCATCCGAGTGCAGCCCGATGTTTTCCCCCACCAATGGGCGAGTCTCAACCCACTGACTTGTCAAATCACAGCATGCTGCAATTTTTTCTCATGCTGAATCTGTTTGAGAAAAACATTCATCAGCAAAGCACACTGAATAACAATGGTCCAAGTGCTTTCTGATAAAAAATTGGATTGCACTCATCAGATTAATATGGTGGTGTGAGTAAGCCCTAACAATGATATTCTGGTCTGATGGAAAGGCAAGGAAAGAGAGGTAAAGTGTTCAAAGATATTATCACAAGTAATAAAGTCAGGTCACAATGAAAAAACAGTAATGAATTGTAAACACATATAACGAAATCATTACACTTTTCACTTTCTAAATTAAAGGGAACCTGTCAGCAGAAATTTCGCCCAAAACCTAAAAGATTCCCCCTCTGCAGCTCCTAGGCTGCATTCTAGAAAGGTCCCTGTTATTATTGTGCCCCATGTGAGACCAAAATAAAGACTTTATAAAGTGGTACCTTTTTGTATGCAGATTCTGTAAATGTGACACGGGGGCGGGCTGCCTGATGGCCGTTAGTCTGCCTCCTGCCGCTTTAGGCCATCCCCCATCGCTGATTTCCATAGCTGTGGACGCCGCCCAGTGCTCCACAGGTCCCAGCGCATGCCCAGTGCTCATCTCTCGTGGATGAGCACTGTGCCCAGTGTCACTGCTGGTGACGTGCGCGCAGGCTTTAGATTATGGGCGGTGCTGTGATGTTTATTACCAAGCAACCGCCCATAATTGCGGGACCGTGCTTTCCCCCTCGGTGTCCTTCGTTCTGCGCAAGCGTGGTGCTGCTGACCCCACGTCACCTCCTTCTATCTATTTCCTGCCTCAGGGCAAGATGGGAAGGAGGTGACGTGGGGTCAGCAGCACCGCGCTTGCGCAGAACGAAGGACGCCGAGGGGGAAAGCGCGGTCCCGCGATTATGGGCGGTTGCTTGGTAATAAACATCACAGCACCGCCCATAATCTAAAGCCTGCGCGCACGTCACCAGCGGTGACACTGGGCACAGTGCTCATCCACGAGAGATGAGCACTGGGCATGCGCAGGGACCTGTGGAGCACTGGGCGGCGTCCACAGCTATGGAAATCAGCGATAGGGGATGGCCTAAAGCGGCAGGAGGCAGACTAACGGCCATCAGGCAGCCCGCCCCCGTGTCACATTTACAGAATCTGCATACAAAAAGGTACCACTTTATAAAGTCTTTATTTTGGTCTCACATGGGGCACAATAATAACGGACCTTTCTAGAATGCAGCCTAGGAGCTGCAGAGGGGGAATCTTTTAGGTTTTGGGCGAAATTTCTGCTGACAGGTTCCCTTTAATGCAATACCGCATGCATTTTGATGCAGTTTCGGTGGGTTTTTTTTGCTAGGAGATGCAGATTTGGTGCAGAAATGTCTACACCCAAATACTTAATGTGCACAGATTGCCTAATCCAGTAATCTAGCATTGAGTTCAATGACTTCACCTGAGGTGAGGTCGCTCAGTTCAATGAGTTCACCAGTGGTCAGTTCACCTGAGATCACAGCTGTGGTACCGTGAAAATCTCCAGCTGTGACCTCAGGTGAACTCCATGACATCACCACTCACAGCTGTAACTCAGTAAGTGTGTCCCTGATACCAGAGTGCAAAGTCACATTTTCTAATGTGACCGCGCACTGTGACCTATACAGGAAAGCCCTTTTTTTTTTTAGTTATTTAAATAAATAATAAAAAAAAATATGCAGGGCTCCCGCTGCATTTTCTATTGCTAGCTAAGGGTAATCCAAGCAGCTACTGGCTGCTAACCCCCACTGCTTGGTGTTACCTTCACTAGCAATGGAAAATCCAGGGAAGCCTTTTTTTTTTTTTTATACGTTTTTTGGCCAAAAAAAACGAAAAAAAAATGACGTGGGCTTCGCCATATTTTTGTATGCTAGACAGGTACAGCAGGCAGGTACGTGCTACCCCCAACCCCCAACTGCCTATTTGTACCCAGCTGGGAACAAAAAAATATAGGGAAGCCCATTTTTTAATTATTTCATGAATTTCATGAAATAATTAAAAAAAAAAACGACATGGGCTTTGCCCAATTTTTGTATCTAGCCAGGTACAACTAGGCAGCTGGGGATTGGAATCCACAGAGCAGGGTGGCCCAAGCTTTCTGCCCCCCCCGCTGCGAATTGCAGTCAGCAGCCACCCCAGAATATGGCGCTTTCATAGAAGCACCATCTTCTGGTGCTGTATCCAATTCTTCCAGCAGCCGGGTGGCACGCTGGGTAATAAGGGGTTAATACCAGCTTTGTTTTACTAGCTTGTATTAAGCCAGAGATTCTTAATGTCAGTCAAGTATGACCCATCCATTAAGAATCTCCAATAAAGGGTTAAAAAAAAGACACCACACAGAGAAAAAATACTTTATTAGAAAAAAATACACAGACACTTTATTAGAAATAAATACACAGACACACTCATGGACTCCATGTTTATTACCCCCTCTCACCCCTCCATGATCCTGGTCTTCTGTCTTCTTTCTCCTTCAACCCATTCAGCTCTGCTATATCAAACAGCATGAGATGGGAGGAAGAATGCTGCTGCTCCCCGTGCAGTCTAATCACTCAATGAGTGAGCAGAAGCTGCAGGTTGGTAAGCGGTCACGTCACCGCTGCCACCGTTGCCATAGTAACCTGACAAGCGGGTTACTATAGCAATGGTAATCTCCGATCACCTGATTCCTGGCGCCGCTATTCATTAGCGGCTGTGGCAGCTAATCCCTGCATATGGGTTGACTCTGTAAAGAACGCCGACATGCAGGGATGGGGAGCCGACCATGTGCCCGAGCATCTCGCCGGTATACAGCACTCGCCGAATATACCGAGTACTGAGATGCATGTCATAGTCATGTGACTAATCAGTAGCCAATGACATAATACAACATTCACATGTAACTGGTCACATGATATGACGTCACGGAAGGTCCTTTGGTTACTGGGCGGCACAGCGATGATCAGACTCGGAAGGGGAAGCGGCGGGAGACAGGGCCTGCAGAACGCATCGCAGGACCTGTAAGTATAATGACAATGTTTATTATTAACTGTATTCTTTATTTTACAGCCCCCAAAGCCCCATTCCATAACTGTAAAGTCCAACTTCGGTGTTCGGACGCAAGTTCACGTTATATCAGGACCCAAACGCGAACTTTACAAAATGTTCGAGTGAGTCTCCTGAACACCGAACATAGGGGGGTTCGCCCATCTCTATGTCATACACACTCGCCAGTCCCGCGCATGCGCACTACTACAATACTTTGATATGCTCTGCTCAGGGCAGATCAAAGTGCGCCTGCGCAGGACCTCAATGCCGGCAAGTGTGAATGATGTCAGACGCGTCATGCACTGTGGCTTCAGAAGGACGACAGAGGCGGTGACAAAGATAGCCGAAAGAGACGATGCCAGAACCTGAGGACGAAGACGCCCATTTGACCCAACTCCACCACAGCGCCCTGTTTAGGTGAGTATTATAAAGTGTTTTTTTTATGTTTTACACAAAAGTGATACCTTTTTAAAACCACGCCCCTCAAATTACTTAATACTGCTGTCAGGTCAGGAAATTGTTAACCCTTCAGGTGATTCACAAGAATTAAAGGGAACCTGTCAGGTCCAATATGCACCCAGAACCAAGAGCAGTTCTGGGTGCATATTGCTAATCCCTGCCTAACTGTCCCTGTATACACTAGCATAGATAAAGAGATCTTTAGAAAAAGTATTTCTAAAAATCTTTTATCGTATGCTATTGAGTGAGGGCACTAGCCCCCTGAGCTTTAGTTCCCCGGCCAGTTGCGCCCATTAGCCTATTAGTACGCCCTTTTGGGCATGCTATCATGCTAATGAATATGCAGCGTCACAGGATGATCTCACTCACCTCTCTGGCTGCCATCACGTCCTACGGAGAATTTCGGCTTAGTGTGCATGACACCGGAGTTTGGGTCATGCGCACTATGAAGCCGGGTGTATGCGTCCTGGCTTCAAACTGAAGTAGTGCGCATAACCCAAACTCCATGGTCATGCAAGCAGAAATCCCCTGCCCACAAGGGCGTACTAACATGCTAATGGGGGCGACTGGCCGGGGAACTAACACCCAGGGGACTAGTCCCCTCGCTCATTAGCATACGGTAAAAGATCTTTATAAATACTTTTTCTAAAGATCACTTTATCTATGCTACCGGATAAAGGGACGGTTAGTGAGGGATAAGCAATATGCACCCAGGACTGCTCGTGGTTCTGGGTGCATATTGGACCTGACAGGTTTCCTGTAATACAAAGTAAAACTAAAAAAAATGTAGATTTTTTGTCTGCTAAAAAGGATGTTTTACCCCAAATTTCTAATTTTTATAAGGGGTAAAAGGAGAATATTGCTCCCATAATTTGTTAACCATATTTGGTCAAATTTGGGCACACGTTAGGGCTCGGAAGGGAACTCTATTTGACTGGATTATATTGTTGGCTCTATTACACATTTCCCAAAACAACAGAAACCTCTCACAATTAACCCAATTTTGAAAACTATACCCCTTCCCTAAAGGTATTTATCTAATGGTATAGTAAGCATTTTGAAACCATTTGTGCTACACAGATGTTTAAAATATTGGGCTATTAAAGAGAAAAATGACATTTTTCCACATTTCCAAAATTGTCATTTTTATTAAGGATAACAGAAGAAAATGTACCACACCACTTGTTACCCACTTCCTTATAAATGTGGTAATACCACACATCTGGTCAGAAACTATTGTTTGAACAAAAGGCAGAGATCGGAAGGGATAGAGTGCTATTTGGCTCTATTTGGAATACAGTTGTGACACCCTGGCCTATCAGGTCGTCACAGGGTATTGTGCAATCTGCCCTTTTGCATGATATCCACTTCCTCCTTGGTTATGGGTCCCTGACGTTTGGTGTTGCTAAGAACAAGCTAATCAAAACCCTAGGAACACTCTGCACCCCACCCACCAGACATACCAGTGGACAGCCTGAAGGGAATAGGGTTGGCCACTTGGGGGGTTGGTTAAGGGGAGGTCAGGAGTGTCAGGAGACAGAGAGTGTAGTGTTGGAGGTGAAAGAGAGAGGAGGTCAGGAGCTGGGCTCCTCAGTTACTAGGTGGAAGACGTTGGTCTGGGCCTGGTAGGAGCTGGACCCCGGTGGCAGGGGATCGTAACAAGGGGCATGGACTGTCGAGGAGGACAGCCAGCGGCCTTGTGCCATCACCGGGCAGGGGCCAGGGCACGACAGGGTACATGGACCCTAGGCCGGGAAGTAGCTTCAGGCATCCTGGTAATTCACCCGACGAAGATGGAGCCTTCAAGATCCGTTCTCCACTCGCTCCAAAATTGGAGTACTAGCGCAACGAGGGGGATAGGACTTTCCCACTGAATAGCCCAGAAAATCCCAAGCGTGAACCCTGAGAGCAAGCTCACTCCGTTAGCCATATGGGTGAGCAAAACTCGTTTAGTTTTAAGCTAAAAGGGACCAACTACAGAAAAGAGGTGCCAAGGTCAAGGTCACAGGCTAACAAGCAACACCAACGGGCACGGGATCCAGGCGTGCTCCCTCCCTGCTGCAGTGGCATCAAGAACTTTGGTTTACCACGGTTGTCAGCATCAGCGTTATAGGACTGAGTGAGTACGCAATTAACCTTTATCAGCCCCACGGCACCTCCCCGACACCATCACCGAGTACAGGGGCATCCCCCCTACCCGTGGAGGGGTTAGACATTTGGCTGCCCACACCATCACCACCGGGTACTCCCAGCTGCAGAGGTGATACTTCACCCTTACCACACACCACGGGTGGCATCACAAACTTTCCACACCATCCTCTGTACATAATCCCCCTTCGTTTGGGGAGCCGCACGACCCCCGGGGCCGGACGCCCCTCGATCCACCGCGGATCCGGATCCGAGCAGCCCGGCTGCTGACGCAGGGGCGGCACACAGTATCTTATTTGACCCTGAGGGTCTGAAAAAAGAGAATACCCATATTAATTACACTATTTTGAAAATAAATTGTACCCTTTAATTTATTGATTTAGGGAGGGAGTAGTTTGATACCACCCTTTTTTATGAACTTAATGCAAAGTAAGTCTGAAAAGTTCCAATTTTATTGCACAATTACGTCACTTTTATCATTCTTTTTTTATGGAGTCTGAAAAACACACCTCAGATTGTATTGCACTGGTTCTCCTGTGTTAAAAAACACCCAACAATGTGGCCCCAATATGATTTTAAGACACATGGTTGTGTCTAAAATAGCAGAAGCCTTATTTGATTTTCAGGGTATAACTGATTGAATTCTGGACCCAGTCAAAGCCTACAGAGGCATTAAGCTACCTGAACAACAAAATCCACAAAAAATTTATTTCTGCTTATACAACTTTGTCTTGCTAACAAAGCAGCTGTCCCTCATCTGTAGCAGCAAATATAAATGGTTCTGATCTGAAGGGCTATCTTGTCCAAATATGGAGGAATACGTAGACAACTATGTGGCAAACATGAGTTTGTTCTCAAGATGAAAAAACATGAATAAGGCCAGAATAGCAAATTTATTCTTATGGCAAAAATAGTACAGCCTGCAGTGCTATTCTTGCCATCAAAATACTGGAAAATAATGGGCCGGTATAAAGTTAATATGGAATTCACCAGACCCTCCACAGCCAGATAGTTCTTAGTGAATTTCTGTAGCTGTCATGACTTCATAAAAAGAAACAATTCATTGAAATGGACGAATCCAAAAAACAACAAGAAAAGCAGCCATACCTACCAACACCATACTTCCCAATATCTTGGGGACCAGCTGCACCCTGCAGTACATTTTTATAATGGCCAGGTATCAGTAAGTATGGCTTCATAAATAGAAACGATAACACTTGCATGAACAAAATCTGACTTTTTACTCTACAGACTAAAGATATTCCTTCTGATGGCTGTATGGGCAGTGGGCCTTGACCAGCAGTGACCATGCTGATGTTCATAATATACATGTACTGAGAAATATGGAAAACCTTTTGCCCCAGTCCTTAAAATATAACTGGAAATAAATTAGTACAATATGGTTATAATTACCGATTACAGCCATATTTCCAGAATCTGGGTCCAATGTAGTTACTTGAAAGAGAACATGGGCATTAACATTTACTTTTCCATCCTCAGTGTTTAACTGTTGGCAGAAGTTAAACACAGGATTACGGGCTGAACTGTAGATATTTGGGAAAACCACAATTTCAGAAACAGATTTTTCTCCGGGATTTAGAATTTTTGCAGAAACCTAAACAGAAATGAGAATGACTTAATATCTCACTTTAGTTTTTTTTACATTTTTTTTGTGTATGTTGTAATTAGAAACTGTTCATAAATAAAAAAAATCTAATTTAGTTAACAGGATTTTGAAAAAATAATAATATAATAATATAATTTCATAAAATAAATGTAATAAAATAATCTATTGTAGTACTGATGTAAGAACATCATGTTATAAAGAGTGAAAAGAAATCAAGCACAAGTTTGAAATTGTTTGTTACATAAAACGTATTTAGGAATGAATCAGAAAAAATGGATTTAATGCACCATCATTGCACCTATACTGCCAGTCCTTGGGACTCCACCTGATCTTCTGACTATATTTTTAACTATCACTTTTAAATAGATCTAAATGTGGCTATGGTTTTCTTTGGAGGTAATTAAATGTTTAAATGTGCATTAATTTTAGCTATTTTCTGTTTAACTCTTTTATGACATATGACATACATGTATGCAATATGTTGTGTCCCCGTCTCTGATGCTGGCTCACACGCCGAGCCAACACATTTCTTTGCACAGGATGGTTGATTTAATCAGCTAATCATTAGCCATTAATAGCTGCAGGCGGAGCTTCCCCCCGGGGCTGTTAACCTGTTAAATGCTGCCATCAATCTCTGACACCGGCATTTAACTTTGTGCTAGCGGGGTGGGGGCACATCATACCACATGGCCATCGTTGCACCTGAGTAGTGATTGTGAGGTGCAGATATGTTGTCATGACAGTCGGGAATCTGTTGATGACCCCATGGATGCCATTATGATTCTCCTGTGAATGAAAACCCGTATCCGGCACTCATAGAAGGTTGTGATTTCTCTTATACATAGAAGTGCCAACTATTAATTGCACTTAAAAAACAAAAAAAAAGGTTTAAAAAAATATGAAAAAGGGGCAAATCCCCCCTCCTTTGCCACATTAAAAATAAACAAATAAAAAAAATACATATATTGGTATTGCTGCATTCGATCTTTCAAAATATAAAATAAATTAATCTGACCAGTTAATAGCGTAGCAAGCAAAATAATCAAAACATCAGATTTAATTTTTTGGGGCCACCACAACATTGCAATATGAGGCAATCAAAACATCGTCGCTACCCTAAAATGATATCAGCTAAAAATGTGAGCTCCGGGCACAAAAAATAAGCCATAAAACAACCCCAGGTCCTGAAAAATGAAAATGTTACGGTTCTTGGAGAATGGTGACACTTAAATTAAAAAATAAAGCTATCATGTTCAGTATCTGCGTACTTGTACTGACCTGGACAATCATATTGTCTGGTTAATTTAACTCTATAGTGAACATGGTAAATAAAAAAACCAAAAGCTATTATGGAAATTAACTTATTTTGCAATTTCACTTGGAATTTTTTCCCCATTTTCCAGTGGTAGAATGAATGGTGTTATTAAAAAAATAACTCATCCAGCAAAAAATAGGCCTTCATATGGCTATAGCCTATGTGGATGGATAAATAGAAAATTATGGCTCTTGGAAGAAGGGGAAGAAAAAATGAAAGCGCAAAAAGGAAAAATTGTTTGGTCATGAAGGGGTCAACAAATGTACACATGTACTGTATACATCAATTTAGAGGAGTTACATAAAACAAACATATTACCTTTACTAAAGTGGCGCAATCAGGTATATAGTGCAATGCATCAATGCATAAGTTAAAGGGCTCCTGAGTTGTTGTGGGAGGTGGCAGCACAATTGACTCATCATGCTTTACCCAGGCAGGTACAGACGATGGATCTTCTTTCCTAAACAGAGTCAACAAAGTTAAAATAATAAAAACTTAGAATATTAATTTAGTAAATGAAGGAGATGGAGCATATAGAAAATTGAGTCTAACTTCAAATGGCATTCCGACTAGTGATTACTATTTTTTTTGTACTTCATTTTTAAACATTTACTGGAAAAGTATTGGCTTTCCTACCCATTTTCCAAGTCCACATGATTTATGCTTCTTTTATAATCCTTGGTTGGATCATATACTGTAAATTGAATGCTTGAAGTATTTAAACCTAGGATACACAGTATACCATTACATTTAGGCAGACAAATGTTTCGTTTCATTTACATTTTAAAAACAAGTAATGAGTGTAATTATTGTTAAGAGACAAAAAGAAAAAAAAATGTTAATGAATGCTCAGACATAATGGAGATTATTTGAACTACGGTACCTGGATTGTGACAGATTTGGCATAGAGCTAAACAAGTAAGCAAATTCTAAATGATGAGTACACTTTCCCACAATGAATCCCAAGGTTGATACCCCTTAGAATCGATTTCATTAACAACAACTTGATGTGTGCTTTGATTGAAATCACTGATTTGTGGTACCAAGAATAGCAAGCAGGAATTATAGCTAAATGGACAGAAGCCAGAGCAGATGGCAGACAGGTAGATGAAGTCAAAATAAAAGCTCAGTCATTGCCAAAGAATACAGTACAGAACACCTAGCAGCTTACTGGTAACTGAAGGACCTAATCGCTCAGGCACTAAGCCATAGGTAAAGGATACTTAAAAAGCTTGGGGTGGGTTAGCCACTGGCTGGAAAAGCAGTGCTTTAGCAGAAACTAGGATGTGAAACAGCACCAATGGTCTCCAGCAAGAGAGCAACAGAACTGGAGAGTGGTGGTGAGCTTTGACCAATATTAACTTTGACCAAAAAAGACCAGTGGTGGACAGTGGAGGCAGAAATATGAATTGGTTCGTGACTATTTGATTTGTCATAACAATTAGGGGCCCCATACATAATAGATAACTCTTGGCCAAACAATGGTTCAGCTGTTGCTCCTGACTCCTCCATCCACATAGGCACATGCTATGTCGAACACTCCTGTATTTTCTGCAAGAGAGCAGCTGACAGACTTTTATGGCATGGGCTTATTCACAGAGAAAAAATTATACACATACTGGTTCCTTATCCCTCATGACATCATGTGTTGCTGGAGAGTCAGAAAGTCCCCATACATATTAGACTCTTGTCTGAGCTAGTCGATAGTGGTGGGTTCAGCCAATGTTAGTCTAGTATTTATTGAACCATTAGACTCTGGCATC
Organism: Anomaloglossus baeobatrachus; assembly: GCF_048569485.1. Lineage (NCBI taxonomy): Eukaryota > Metazoa > Chordata > Amphibia > Anura > Aromobatidae > Anomaloglossus > Anomaloglossus baeobatrachus. The sequence continues at coordinate 428,286,522 of NC_134354.1, read as the reverse complement.
AGGTTGTCAGCTGATTTTGTCAAGAGAGACTGTTTCTGGTCAGACAACTTGCTTATGGCAGAACAAAAATCATTGTTCTCAGCAGCACATCGTTCAGTGCAAACAAGCCCCTAACAACTTCAATATTGTCGATCGCGCTCGTTTAACGGTCTGAACTCAGTGCATGTAAATGCAACCTAAATCTTTGAGTATAATGGTGCATTATGTTAACATTTACGGCCCTACTTTAACTTTCGTCCACTTTGTCTAAAACGGACCCTAGCTGCAGCTCTCACAGCTTTGCTCTATTGCAACATTATTGCAACACTGACTGAGATGGAAGCTTAAGCCATGAGAGGAACTTGCAGATGTGTCAGTTAGGCCAGAGTCACACTGTACAGCTGTGTGTGATTATAAGGCCGGAGTCACACTTGCGAGTGACTTGCACGAGTCTCGCATCAGCATCACCAAGGCCCGGCCGCACACTCTCCTCATCAGTGTGGAGTAGAATTCTGGCTAGGTGGGAGCAATGCCTAGTAGACCAGCAAGACAAAACAATCACTGATCTCGGGGAGACCAGCCAGAGAAAACACTGCCGGCAGCCAGCAAAGGCGCTCAACACAGTGAAATCCTAGGTGCATTGCCCTCTGGGAAGTATGCAAATCAAAAAAGGTCCGTGGAGCCTCTGTTAGGAGTCTCGGCACAGAAAATAGCCAGATATCCTACTCTACACTGATGAGGGGCAATACCCCGAAACAGCTGTCTGTGGATGGATACCTGGCCTTGGTATTTCCCTTGTCATATCTTTAAACTCGTCAAAGAGTTGGATATTGACTAAAAGGGCCACTTAATATGGTGGTTATGGTGGTCTCCTTAAAAAGAGCCACTCCTTGGCTAGGTCCTTCCCAGAGGGATATCTGGCTATTTTCTGTGTACATGCACGCTCACCATACTGACACACATACACTTGCACTGCTTTCCCCACCCATCAGTCGTCCTGACACCTGTGATTGGTTGCAGTCAGCTGACATGCTGACACTTAGGGTGGGGGTGCGTTTAACTGCAACCAATTCAACGCACCGGTAGGGTGGGCAATACAGCGAATATTGAATTGTCAGCTCCGAAAGGGAATAGCGTGACCCGGAAAGAGTTTGCCGCCATGACACAGCCTTGGTGAGTATACCACACGCACTCCAACCCCTTCCACCAACGTTTTTAATCTTAGGATTCTGGTCCCCATTGACTTATGTGGGCATCGGATTCCGGAGCGGATCAGAGTTTCTTTTTAATTGAGAAATGATCCGCTAGTCCCGTTTTTTTGCGAGTCCGAGCAGCTTAAGCCATCACATATCACACTAATAACTCCTCTTTTTATTTAAAATAAGCCCTGGAGTCACCTACTCAGGGAGATCTGTGTCCGTTCCATGTATCTTATTAGATCATTAACTTATAAGAAAACATGGATTTCTATGGAATGAAACATTTATTCAGCTTTCCATGACCTACATGCCAATATAGATGCCTTAGGAAGGGTAATTCTACTGAGAGATTCCCTTTAAGAGAACATTACCAGAGCTGTTGGATAAACGAGTCAAGGACAAATCACACAGAGTTCTACATGTTGCTTTGCTTAGTACTGTCTGCTAGCTAAAAAAACAGAATATGGTGGAACTGAAAATAAAAAGAAAAGGAAAGTATAATAGCTATGTTTTGAAAAAAATTTTCATTTCTTTTCATTAATCATTTTTTTGCCAGAAGTATAATAGAGCTAATGTAAGACGACCAATTTATTACTACCGCTAATTGTATGTTTAATTGTATGTTGGTGAACTCTGGGAATCCTGACTCTACATCTTGTCTGTACCGTGTCTGAATGAGCCAAACTTGCCCCCCGTGGCCCTGGATAGGGAAACTATTGAGCAGGAAGGTCGGTGGCAGTGGTCCTTCAGCTGAAGCGGTAAGAGAAAGCGAGGAGAAGGTCTGGAGCCATATTAAGCTCCTCAGGCACAGGAAAGCACGGTGGAGTGTAAAGAGAGAGGGGACCCGACAGGGGCGTGCGGAAGATATACTTACCGGAGGCGCGGGGAGTCCTGCTGGCGGTGCTGTCAATGGTCCGCAGGTCGGGCTGTGTGAGTGGTGAAAGAGCATCCCAGGTGGAGCGGCAGCGCATGTGTTGTGAGTGACCCACCGGGGTCCTAGTGCCTACAACAGCAATATCCCGGGGCAGGCGGCAGTGAGAGTCCATGAGCAAAGGGAGACGCATTAGACCAGCCTAGGTAATAAGGGGAGGCACAATGAGGAAGATGAGGCCCCCTAAAAGCGTGAAATGGGACCCTCAAAATGGTGGTACGTGAAGTGTGGTGGCAGGGAAGGCAAGCAGAGCTGCAGCACAGCAAAAGGAGGCTGCAGCTTGCTTTGAAAAATATGCTTGCCACAGTTTCCCAGTGGCAGAAGAGAAAAGTGAGGAGAGAGTGGGGTCGCCACAGAATAAGCAGCAGAAGCCAAAGGAGGGTGCACAAGAGCTCTAATTGTATGTTTACAAATCCAAACAGGAATGATTAGGTAATAGAACAAATTCTCACAACGTTTTGACAGAACATTTGCTTTGTAAACCCACCCAACACCCTTTGATTGGTTGCTTGAGAAAGGAATTGTGCTCTCAAGATCCTCAACAGAAAACACCGCCACCTTTCAGAACTAGAACCCCAGCCCGTGCCTATGGTGCCTTGTCCTCTGGTCCTCTGATGGATTGTGGCACAGAAGAGATCCACTGAAGCAACTGAACCTACAACTCAGCACTCAGAGGGGAATTTGCCAATTAAGGTCGATCAGGGTGACATACGGCAGGAAAAGCTCCCAGCAGTTCAAAAGCAACATTATCACACAGCCTGGAGAAGTGGACTGCACAGACACAAGGCCTAAAGTTAAATAGACAGCAGTCCATAGCTACTTCCCCACATGGTGCAGTGGTAGTAAAGAGAGAAATCAAAACACTTGCTTTCTCCGTTATCTGATGGCAGTTTGTTGAAGTGCACAAGACTTTCTATTAAATAGCATTTTGAGCACTTTAACACCATTCACGAATCAAATTGGACTACAGCAAGCTTCATATTACTACCAACATTAGATCAGTATCTGACATAACGGTACTGTGATCGTCAAATGTATTAGCTGTTTGAAGGATTTACTTGTACTATCTTTCCTTTGAACTCATACGGTTGAATACCAGTCTCAGAGTTTTAATAACCCTACTGCATTCAACTTGAGAACAAGCTGGCTTGGATACATTGCTCAAACTGAAAACAACTGTTATTAGTGCTCTATAGACTCATATAGCTGACATGGACTTGCTTTCTTACATATACCCTCAGAGATGCCCTGAATGCGTCGAGACCACAGCATAAGATCTTCACAGTCACCTTCACGCTCCGGAGGCGCACATTAAGCATTTTTTTCCACAATTGCAATCCCAAATGTGGCCCGTCTTTCAGCTAAAATGGTGCCGATGCCTAACCATCCAGTGGACTCACGTGATGTACTCAATCGACTGCAGGTGACCCCTCACAAGTCTACTTACACAGAGGATACCCCTATAATGTCATACAAGCCTTGCCAAAAAAACAAGGCATTCCTTACCCCATAGAATTGAGGCCTTTCACCAACAGGCTATTGATTCCTTACGGGAGGGCTTACATTAACCTTCTCTCTTCTAGGACAATGATGAAGGAAAATGTCTCCAAGGACCTGTCAGATCAAAACCCTGGAGTAAACACAACCCCTCAATTCTCAAATGCAGAATATAACCCTGCATCTTGATGACCAAGAAAATAGAGGGCAAATAAATAACATTTGCATAAAAGGTCTACCAGAGGATGTGGGCCGGGAGTATCTTGGGATAGTGATCAATTTCTTATTTAACAAGGTCATACATAGACCTGTGTGGACCCGTAGAAGATTTTTTTTGGCTACTACCACGCTAAAAAACACTGAGTTGGAGTTTTTATTGATACCATTTTTGACCACAAAATATTTTTTGATTACTTTCGATTTCACTTTTTCTAAGTCAGAATCAAGAAGAAACAGCAATTCAGGAATATTTTTTTTTGTTTTACTTTTACACCATTCACCATGTCATAAAAGTGACAAGACAGCGTTAGTCTTCAGGTCAGTACGATTACAGCGATACCACATTCATATAAGTTTTTTTTTAATGTTTTAACACTTTTACACCATAAAAATTATTTTATAGAAAAATGAATAGTTTTAGCATTGCTGTATTCTGGGGGCTAAAGATTTTTTATTTTTAGGCTGACAGACCTGTATGGCAGCTTGTTTTTTTGCCGGACCATTTTTATTCATATATTTCTTTTTTATCTCGTTTTATTCCACTTTTTTGTCAGTCTTATGATGAAAAGACAGTTTTTGCTACAGTTTTCTTTTTTACTGTGTTCACTTAAGGGGTTAACTAATGTGAAAGTTTTATAGATTGAGTTGCAAAGAAGTGGGGAGGGCACCACCTACAGGGAGTAATAGAACCCTATAATAGTCAATGGGTTCACCTCAGCACACTTAAATGAAGTTTATGACAAGAGAAAAAGAAGTGTGCACACAGGAGGGATACACCAAGTTATGTGAAAAAGTACTTTATTACAAATAGGACACAGGGTCACACACTTTTAAAACCATTAAAAAAGGCATAAAGCCACATATCAAAAAGTGTCCAATCCTCCGTTAAGGTTGGACTATCCTCTGCTACCCAAGAGGAAAATGCTATGGAGATGCAACAATATATAGTTCATACAGGTATGGGAAAATATAGGGGATATACCAACATTCCAATATATAGTACATTATACAGAGTCATACCCAAGAGCAAGTAAGGGCGGCTTTGCACACTACGACATCGCAGGTGCGATGTCGGTGGGGTCAAATTGAAAGTGACGCACATCCGGCATCGCATGCGACATCGTAGTGTGTAAAGCCAAGATGATACGATTTACGAGCGCAAAATCGTCGTAATCGTATCATTGCTGCAGCGTCGGCGTAATCCATAATTACGCTGATGCGACGGTCCGATGTGGTTCCTCGTTCCTGCGGCAGCAAACATCGCTGTGTGTGAAGCCGCAGGAGCGAGGAACATCTCCTACCGGCGTCACCGCGGCTTCCGTAGGATATGCGGAAGGAAGGAGGTGGGCGGGATGTTTACATCCTGCTCATCTCCGCCCCTCCGCCGCTATTGGTCGCCTGCCGTGTGACGGCGCTATGACGCCGCACGACCCGCCCCCTTAGGAAGCATGCGGGGCGACGGCCAGAGCGACGGTCGCAGGGCGGGTGAGTGCGTGTGAAGCTGGCGTAGCGATAATTTTCGCTACGCCAGCTATCACACGATATCGTACCTGCGACGGGGGCGGGGACTATCGCGTGCGACATCGCAGCATCGTCTTGCGATGTCGCAACGTGCAAAGCCCGCCTAAGAGTTGTACATGCAAATAAAGCACAGAAGTTAAATATGCAGTTTCAATTGATAATTATACCACTATAATCTTTGCAAGGAGAGAGTATCCCCCAGCAGGAATGAAATTCCCCAAGGTATAAAGGTAACCTGCAGATATAGTGCAAAGCATGTGCCCTAATTACCAGCCATAGCTAGACCCAACAGCAGGGCAGCGGAGGATAGAGATCCCCACGCGTATCGTCACCAACTAGGATGACTTCATCAGGGGTGGGTTCCCTGTGCCCAAAAACGGCAGGTTTAAATACCTGTAGGTCCTGGATATCAGCCATAATGGCGTTTCTAACAGCGCGCTCCAGAAGCATCCGGCGTCCCGGAAATATCAACTGCGCATGCGCTAGATCATTTAAAGGAGAAGTAGTATGTAACGGAGTACCGCGCATGCGCGGGACTCCGAAAACATGGCGGCCGCCATAAGGAGAGACACATTTTCTTCTGAAGGTAGAAACTTGGAGGTATTAAGTGAAGAAGCTAATATAGCAAAAACCTTGCAATAGAAAGATGGCAAGGATCCCAAGGAGCAGGGATAAGAGGAACATGTTACCTATTACATATTGACACATAGAGCCATATAGTTTCCATATAAGAACACATATACATATCCACACGTAATCCCCAATTGAGACTCGTACACAGTATGCATACCACCAGTGTGTATTGACAAAAAGTCCCCGCACAGCCAAGGAAACTACCAACTGTTCCCAAGGAAGAAAAATCTGCTAGAATAGCCGAGCCGATCACCGGAGCTGAATCCAATAGCAAATGTATGGAAGGAACTGAAGCTCAGAGTTCATAGGAGCTGGGACCTGCAGGATGTGAAAGGTGTGTGTGTGTAAGAATGGGCCAAAATCCACCAGAGCAATGGGTATAGAGCCAATATTGCAGTCCGCTCATCCCCATGAAGTGACCCCCTGCTCTGTGATGTCAGGTCAACTTCCAGTTGACCTGAAATCACTGAGGTCGGCCGTAGTCTTCCTGTTTGAAACGCCATTATGGCTGATATCCAGGACCTACAGGTATTTAAACCTGCCGTTTTTGGGCACAGGGAACCCACCCCTGATGAAGTCATCCTAGTTGGTGACGATACGCGTGGGGATCTCTATCCTCCGCTGCCCTGCTGTTGGGTCTAGCTATGGCTGGTAATTAGGGCACATGCTTTGCACTATATCTGCAGGTTACCTTTATACCTTGGGGAATTTCATTCCTGCTGGGGGATACTCTCTCCTTGCAAAGATTATAGTGGTATAATTATCAATTGAAACTGCATATTTAACTTCTGTGCTTTATTTGCATGTACAACTCTTACTTGCTCTTGGGTATGACTCTGTATAATGTACTATATATTGGAATGTTGGTACATCCCCTATATTTTCCCATACCTGTATGAACTATATGTTGTTGCATCTCCATAGCATTTTCCTCTTGGATAGCAGAGGATAGTCCAACCTTAACGGAGGATTGGACACTTTTTGATATGTGGCTTTATGCCTTTTTAAATGGTTTTAAAAGTGTGTGACCCTGTGTCCTATTTGTAATAAAGTACTTTTTCACATAACTTGGTGTATCCCTCCTGTGTGCACACTTCTTTTTCTCTTGTCATAAATTTTATAGATTGGGTTGTTACAGACACAGCAATATATCTATTTATTGGAATAATCTTTTTTTGTTCTTTATTTTCTGATTTTTTTTTTTTTATATTTTTACCCTTTTTTTACTTGTTTACTTAGTCCCTATATGAGACATTACTTTTTATTCCCCTGATCACTAGTATAATGTATTGCAATATATTTTACTTTCTTTTTTTAAATCAGATCTTTTTTATTAAACAATTAGGAATCAATACAGAGAAAATATATTGCATCGTATATAACTAGTAAAGGTGTACATTGAATATATTTTACTTTCAGTTACATACTGACAGAATCATCAGGGATCATGCTCCTGGCATGATCCCTGAGGATTCCTGTAGCTTGGTGATCCGGAAGTTGTCATGACAACCTCGGGTCACCATAGCATCCATTGGGCCCTCTTGATTACATTGCAAGGGAGAGTGATTCCTCTCACAATCCCCTGTGATCGGTATCAATCGCAGCATTTAATGGGTTTAATAGCCAACAATGGCGCAGTGACCGTCCTTGGTTGTGAGAGCCGGGGCTCGGCTGTCAGATAAGCCAAGCTACTGGCGGCAATTGCAGGGGCACAGCACCTGTGCCCCCACGATCGCCATGACGTACAGGGTACATACTTGGTTGTTAAGGCACTGACAGCCAGGATATACCCATTACATTCAATGTCGGAAAGAGGTTAATATTAATATGTTCTCTCAGATCTTGTATGTTATACAGACCCTCCCGATTGGGGTTCCATCATCTTTCTTCAGGAGTTTTCCATCGGTCCAAACTAAGTTCATATACTCTGGTAAATCTCCCCGTATCTGAGTAGGCATTTTATATCATTCTAAAACTTCAGGGGGTATAGGTTTGCCCAATTTTAGGGCTTATTACATAGCTTGCCACCTGTCTATAATCTTGAACTGGTGTAGGGAAGATGCAGGTAAAGCTTGAGTCGAAATTGAGCAAATCATTACAAATTTCCATTTTACTACAACTCCAAGTCCAGCATATATATAAAAAACTTGTCTTCTATTCCAACATCATAGAAAGGTTTGTTCACATACAGAGATACACTTGTAAAAATAGGTCAGGATAGTCCAGATTAATCTTTTAATTTTTATATGTGCTGGACTTACTACTTTTTTCTATTTGGATCACAGTAATCTCTCACAGTTTTAACTATAAGCTCGGTGGTGTCTGTGTGCCTTGTTGCTGTTCTCTGATTTGGTGCTGCCTGACCTCACTTCTGACTACTCCTTTGCTATCTTCTCTGTCTTGATCTGCTACCTTACTAGAACTTGGAACTCGGACATGACCTGACTAGAGGGGGCTTTACACGCATCGACATCGCTAACGAGATGTGACGCCGCACGAACCGCTCCCTTAGAAAAGAGGCAGTCTGCCGGCCACAGCGACGTCGCTAGGCAGGTAAGTATAGTGTGACGGGTCATAGCGATGTTGTGCACAAACGACGTGGGCGGGTGCTTTCACCAGCGGCATCGCTAGCGATGTCGCTACGTGTAAAACAGCTGTAAGCCTTTGTCTTACCCCTTTTGGTTATTACGAACCCTCCTGATATCTGATCCTAGACCTCTTGACTACCCAGCCTCATGTCTAGCCCTTAAGTAGAGATTATTGTCACAGGCAGAATTGCAATGACAGGTAACATCCTCATACACAGCTGATAACTCAGGATCCACTATTCACATTAGGCAATGCCGCAGCCGACGCTTTTCCCTGTTCCTTCACAATGATCTTTTCACAGGCTCATTAGATCCTTCTTCATTACACTGGTGGACACAAACAAAAAAGGGCGCCTGTGCAAGAACAAAGTATGGGCCTTTGTAGTTCAATAATTCATCATACTGCACAATTCCACCTGCTTGGGAGGTTGCTGTAGGCCCCTTTACCTCTTGGGTCCCTGTGCAGCTGTAGAGGTTCCACCAATAGCTCGTCCGCCCATGATTCAATACATAATATAGGGTCGAAGTTTGACTGTTGCGCCTAATGTCTATGTGTTACTTTGTGAAACAAAACAAACTTTTACTGTAAAAGAGCCCCAATGGCAAGTCGGATAACAGAAAGTTCTATAATGTATTTAAAACAAAAACTTGATTTAAACAATAGGTCATTTTCTGATGATACCTTCCTATGAACCACTGATAAAGCAATGTGAAAACAGATACAGACAATCAACCTATTTGTCACAGTATAGTTATAGCTCTAAGCAGTGAACTTTAATAGTTTACCAAAACTTTTTCAATAACCTAATGTTCTTTACATTTTTTTACCCTAAGTTTCCTGTTGCATAACTAAAGTTTCGATTTTCATGTAAAGTCTACTTAAAAAGAACAACTATTCAATAAAGTATTAGTAAATTGACACAGGTTTCCAAAATTATATTAATTTCCCATTCAAATAAGGCCACATAAATGAGAAAATTAGACATTTTTGTTAAGGAAATTGAAAGTACAGCATTAGGATGCTCTAATTACAGGTTTTATTGTAATTGACAATGTCAAATGCACTGCCGTGTGGTTGGTAATCAACATTGCTTGTTTCTTTTTAATTACCTGATCCACTGATACTTGAAGTGCACTCATTAATATTATCTGGCTCCTTCCCAGGATGAAATGATAACAGAGATGAGAACTCCCTGGGTTTCCATACGATTAGACCGCTCCTTGCTTCCTGTTCAAAAGCATCAATTTTGGCCCATCCAAGCGAATGCACACCTTACAAAATAAAACTTGAGAATTAGATAAAAAAATGATAATACATTTCTCATCGTGTCTTGTGATATAACAAGTCATTACATGTGTTTTTTAATATAAAGGCTAATATATGAATTCTTTGCTTCTAGATATCATAAGTCATCTCTTTTTTATAAAATTAATGATAATTCCTACATAACGCCATAGATTTCTGCCTAGGCTGTACCTGCAGAATCCCAGCAGGAGTATGATTTTGAATTTGAGGACACGAACCCCAGCCGTTTAAGCCTGTAAGTATGGGGATTGGTACTGAAAAAGTGCTTACAATGGGAAGAAGGTCTAATTTCCATACATATAAAGCTTCAGCATCATGATTGCAGGAATCAGCACTGCCCAATGTTGTCTGACATTAGTGTCTGTTAGGATATACATTATGTGGACACAATACACCTACAGCTGCTTTTATGACATGCCATTCTAAATTCATAGGCATTAATAGGGAGTTAGTCCCTCTTTTGCAAATAAAACTGCTCCCACTTTTCTAAGGAGCCTTTCTACAAAATTTTGACATTTCTGTGGTAATTTTTCATCCAGAAGAGCACTTATCATGTCAGACACTGATGTAGGGTAAAAAGGCCTGACTAGCAATATCCCAAAAGTGTTCAATGGGGTTAAAAAGTCAGGGCTCTGTGCAGCCATTCAAGTACTTTAATACGAAATTCACCCAACCCTGCCTTTGTGGACCTTACATTGTGCACCAGGGAATAGTCATGCTGGAACATAAAAAGGCCTTCTTCAAATTGTTCCCACAAACTTGGAAGCATACAATTGTCCAAGATATCTTGCCATACTGAAGCATTAAGATGCTCACTCAAACTAAGGGGTTTAGGTCAACCCCTGAGTAAAGAACGCCATAGCTGTCACTCTAGGTACGGGGAAGTACATAGCAAACGGAAAAAGGAAACGGAAGGGAAATCCTGTGTCTAGGTAAGAGGAAGATGGTGACGCCTGACCAAACCTACTGCTGGTCCTTGAGGTCCCTCACCACCCTGGATAGGTTCTGCACCTGTGCGCCGAGCCAGATACCTGACCCTAGGTATCCCTAGTGCTGGGCCCTAAATGGGGAAAGAGATGGGATGAGCTGTTCATCAACCCCACTAAAGACTATAGAAGACAAAAAGGAGGATACACTGGGGAAAGTGCATGAACTACTTATCCACAGACATATCCGGCTTTACTTATGTGAGAGTGGTGCGGTCGCACAGGGCGCCGGCTGCCAGGCTCCAGAGGGGGCGCTGCAAGGAGACCGCTGTCATTTTCGATTTGCGGCTCCTGCTCCCTCACTGAGTGTGTTTACTCTCTGCTGCACCTCTGACTTATCTCACGGAGAGGATTGTGGGGGCGGGAAATTCATCCTCTCTGATGTGCTATGCCCCGACATCCGGCTGCTGAGGATGCAGATAGAGCCTGCGACCATCCATGATGTGATAAAGATATCCGTGGGACGTCAGCTGTGAGGAGCTCCACACTGCTGCAGTGTGTAAGGTCAGGGCAGGAGGGTGTGGAAGGGACTCCATTACGCTACAGGTAACATGAGGACAGCTATTACTAAAGGGGGAATAACTGTGTACACTTGTACATGAAAGGTGGAGAGAGGGGCATTTTATTCCAAGAGTGTATATTTTGTTCCTGGAGTTGGGGGCTTCATTTGACTGCAAAGAGTTATATGTGTATGAATCACTTATACATGAGCCACAGTGCAGCATAATCACTCACACCCATTCTTGTAAAACGATGCCCTCCTTAATTAAATGATTGCCCTTTTCATATAATCATAATTTAAGCCCCCTTCACTAGATTATAATCATATAATAATGCCCCCTCCCCCACTGGAGAATAATCATACAATAACACCCCCCCACCCCTGGAGTACAATCATACAATAACACCCCCCACCCCTGGAGTATAATCATACAATAATGCCCCCCACCCCTGGAATATAATCATACAATAAAACCCCTCATCCCTTGAGTATAATCATACAATACCACCCCCCACCCCTGGAGTATAATCATACAATAACACCCCCCACCCCTGGAGTATAATCATACAATACCACCCCCCACCCCTGGCGTATAATCATATAATAACGCCCCCCATCCCTGGAGTATAATCATACAATAATTTCACCCACCCCTGGAGTATAATCATACAATAACACCCCCCACCCCTGGAGTATAATCATACAATAATGTCCCCCACCCCCTTGAATATCATCATTAACTCCATTTTGAGTATATTCATATACTAACGTCTTGAAATAGCACTCTCCTGGAGTATAAATACATACACCCATTGCAGCAAAATGATGCCTTCCCCTCATCCCGGTGTAATGTGTTCTTTCCATGTACATGTGCCAGACATATTGCTGAGTGCCAGTCACTGACAGCTATCAGTTTAGTTATTCGTATTGAGATCATAAACTTTTGTCAGTACTATAGGAAGCAAAATTTATATATGTGATTATTGGAGACAATTTATTTTTTGCTTGGTACACCAGACATTTTGTTGTCTTTTACTGAACGTTATCAGTTTTGCTAAATATAGGAGGTGAAATATGTATTGAACACGTCACTGATTTTCTAAGTAAATATATTTCTCAAGATGCTATTCACATAAATTTCTCACCAGATGTTGGTAACAACCCATCCAATCCACACAGGCAAAGAAATAAAACCATAGATGTGCATAAATTAAGTGATAATGAGATATGACATAGGGAAAAAGTATTGAACACATTACTGACATGTATTTAACCCCTTTATGACTTAGGACGCATATATATACACATCCTAGGTCACCTCCCTCCCTTTAATGCAGGCTCACTTGGTGAGCCGGGATTATTCCCCGCGCATGTCGGTGTAGCGCCCCTGAACCACCCAGGGCACTACTAGGTACTGCATCCTCACCAGGATGCAGGTCCTACTCCCAGGGACCTGGAACACCAGTGACAGTAATATCTGCACACACCCAAATCCAAGTTTCCACTACACACCAGAGGTAATTGGCTAGTCAGACACCAAAGGGATGACCACCTAGAGGGCGGAGCCTGACCAGGGGACTATACAGCCTGGTGGGAGGGGACAGTCAGTCAAGTCAGGAGAGTGAAAGTGAATAGAGGTGCCTAGAGCTGGGTTGTGTAATGGTGACTCGAGGGCACAGGAGAGTGGTCGCCAGGGTAGGTACACCTGAGTACCTCTGGAACCAGAGCACCGATGGGGCACAGGGCTCTAGGTCAGGCGTCAGCTTCACGTGGCCTGGCAAATACCTGGATAGTGAGGGGACCTTCACGGACCTTACTGATCCACAGATCCGGGGGCATCAGCAATAAAGCAAGGATCAGGGTTCGGGACCACGGACCAGCCCTAAAGGGTCCACATTGCCCGCCATACAGACGAGGAGACTGCAAAGAGACAGTTGGGACCCCAAATAGGCTTCAAGCTATGGGGACCCAACTACACTGAGGGTGCCGGGGACAGAGATACCGAGTCATCAAATTGGCACTGGAACTACAGGGACCTGAACCATCCGTCCGAGGGTCCAGAGTGAGTAAAACTGTTAACTTTTAACCCACGGTGTGGTCTCCCTTTGGCAAAAGTCCCCACTATACATTCCCCAGGGCCCGGCACTAGCTGCGGAGTGCCTACTACCACAGCTGTCATCACCACCAGCCCTAGGGGTAACCAACTCAGCAGCAGCGGTCTCACCATCTTAACCGCAACCCACAGGTTGCATCACATCAATGACTTTAATCTCCCCTGTAAATACTCCCCATTAAAAAGCACCCAGGGCACGGGATCGGGCAATGGCCAGTATTCACCCGTGACACAGCATCCCCGTAAATATATGGCCCGGGACCGAGAACCCCATAGCCCTCGACACATCGGCTGATCTGATCAGCAGACATGTGCAGCTAACAGGCACGCGAAGATCTCCAGGTGATCACGGGATGCCAATGAGTTGTCGTGAATGCCAGCAGAGCGCGGGCATTAACAAGAGATCAGCATTTTTGCTGTTCAGAGAGATGCTGAAGCACTGTCCTGATCAGCAGAAGCAATCAGACAGTGCAGGGCAGGCATAAAGTGCCTTAAAGGGACTAGTGGAATCAATAAAAAAATTAAAAAAAGTAAAACATTCTTTAAAAAATATGGAAAAAAACCAGTCAAATCGCCCCTCTTTTGCCAAACATAAAAAACCACACACATATTTGGTATTGCCGCATTCAGAAATGCCCAATCTATCAAAATATAAAATCATATAATCTGAACGGTAAAAGGCGTAGCGAGAAAAAAAATCTAAATGCCAGAATTCCTTTTCTTGGTTGCCACAACATTGCATTAAATTACAATACCAGGCGATCAAAACATTGCATTTACCCCCAAAAAATCATATAATTAGAAACAACAGTTCAAAAGGCAAAACATAAGCCATCACTGAACCCCAGATCCCGAAAAATGAGAACGCTATGGGTCATGGAAAAAGCGCATTTTTTTTTTTTATTTACAAAATTCATATATTTGTTTCACCACTTAGATAAAAGTAAAACTCTACACGTTTAGTGTCTACAAACTCGTACCGACCTGGAGAATCATATTGCCAGGTTAAATTTACCAAATAGTGAACATGGTAAATAAAAAACTCTAATAACAATTATGCAATTGCACTTTTTTTGCAATATCACCGCACTTGGAATTTTTTTTTCACATTTTCCAGTACAATAGGGGGCAGAATAAATGCTTTCACTAAAAAGTACAACTCTTCCCCCAAAACAAAAGCCCTCATATTGACAGAAAAATAAAAAAGTTATTCCTCTTGGAAGAAGAGGACGAAAAAACAAAAATGAAAAATGGAAAATTGCTGCGAGGTAAAGGGGTTAAAGGGAGATTCACTGCTCTGCAGTAGTGACCATATACCTGTAAAACTGATAGGAAAGGCTTTTTCTAAATACCTTGTTCAGCCAATTCTGCTTGTGAGTGGCGCAATTGCAATCTGCTCATCCTCATGAAGTGACCCCCAGGCTCTGTGACCTCAGGGATCCAGTGATGTCAGGTCAACTTCCAGTTGACCTGACAACACCGAGCCCAGGCCTCAGTCTAAGGGACTGGGCTGTGGACGTTGTTTCACCCACTCATCACAGCCCAGTGTCACAGCCCAGCATATCGCGCGCACTCTCCTTCACTGCAAAGCGCCGCTAGCACGAGCGATGCTGGGCTGTGACGAGCGGTGAAATGCCACCCACTGCTCAGTCAATAAGGAAGACTACGGCTGGCCTCGGTGATGTCAGGTCAACTGGAAGTTGACCTGACATCACAGAGCAGGGGGTCACTTCATGGGGATGAGCGGACTGCAATATCGCCTCTATACCCATTGCTCTGGTGGATTTTGGCCCATTCTTCCACACACACACACCTTTCACATCCTGCAGGTCCCAGCTCCTATGAACTCTGAGCTTCAGTTCCTTCCATACATTTGCTATTGGATTCAGCTCCGGTGATCGGCTCGGCTATTCTAGCAGATTTTTCTTCCTTGGGAACAGTTGGTAGTTTCCTTGGCTGTGCGTTTGGGATCAATTTCTTGCTGAAATATCCTCCTTAATTTCATCTTCACCATCCTGGTCAGTGGCAGCAGATTTTTATCTGGAATGTCTCAGTACATTTGTCCATTCAGCCTTTCTTCTGTTATATGAAGTTTGCCACTGCCGTATGCTGAAAAACCACCCTACACCATAATGTTCTCACCTCCACATTTTACTGGTTTTGGTGTTTTTGAGCTGATTTCCCTTTTAGTCTCCAAACATGGTGTTATTATGCCATCTAAAGGGTTCAGTTTCTTGTTGAGATAACTTTAAACACGCTTGAACCTGCTTTTTGTTCATCAGTGGAGTCATACGTGATAAGCATGCATACAGGAGTGTGCATACAGGCCATGGAAGTTTATTGCATTACTTTTGGCTTTCTTTGAAACCATTGTACCTGCTAATTGGAGATATTTCTGTAGCTCTCCACATGTGGTCCTTCGCTCTTGGACAATTCTTCTGATAGTTCTTTCACTCCTCTGTCTGAAATATTGCAGGGAGAACTTGGTGGTGGCCGGTTTATGGTATAATTATGTTTTTTCCACTTACAGATTGTGGTCCGAACAGAGCTCACTGGAAGCTTCAGTAGTTTAGAATTTTTTCTGTAACCAATGTCACTAGTATCTTTTACAACAATAATTATGTGAAGGTCTTGAGATAGCTCACTGTTTTTACCCATCATGAGATGTTTCTTTTATGGCACTTTGGTAATAATATACCTTTTTATTGGCTAGTTGAACCAGATTATATTATTCTTCACTAAGTGGCAGGATTGCTTTGTAATTACTGATAGATTATAGCTGGTGTCATGACTTTCCATGACTTTTTTTCTCTTTCTGTTTCTGCATGTGTTCAATATTGTTTCATTGTGTCAGTTCTCATTATTACATATTACCTAATTTATGAACATCTATGGATTGATTTTATTACCTCTGTGGCTTAGATGGCTTGTTACTGACATCTGGTGGAAAATTCAGCTCCATAGCCCCTTTGAAAATATATTTACTTGAAAAATTGGAGATGTGTTCAATAGTTATTTTATTTGCTGTATAAGGCTCAGAAAATGGCATTATAGTGATATAGTTTGCAATATGTAAATATATGATCACTGGAGGCAACCTACTTTCTGCCAAAGGTATTGCTGAGGGCTATTCACTAACAGCTATTCATTTTGTTATGAATATAAAATACCAATTCTTCTAAGATATGTACAGTGCCTACAAGTAGTATTCAACCCCCTGCAGATTTAGCAGGTTTGATAAGATGCAAATAAGTTAGAGCCTGCAAACTTCAAACAAGAGCAGGATTTATTAACAGATGCATAAATCTTACAAACCAACAAGTTATGTTGCTCAGTTAAATTTTAAAAAATTTTCAACATAAAAGTGTGGGTCAATTATTATTCAACCCCTAGGTTTAATATTTTGTGAAATAACCCTTGTTTGCAATTACAGCTAATAATAGTCTTTTATAAGACCTGATCAGGCCGGCACAGGTCTCTGGAGTTATCTTGGCCCACTCCTCCATGCAGATCTTCTCCAAGTTATCTAGGTTCTTTGGGTGTCTCATGTGGACTTTAATCTTGAGCTCCTTCCACAAGTTTTCAATTGGGTTAATGTCAGGAGACTGACTAGGCCACTGCAACACCTTGATTTTTTCCCTCTTGAACCAGGCCTTGGTTTTCTTGGCTGTGTGCTTTGGGTCATTGTCTTGTTAGAAGATGAAATGACGACCCATCTTAAGATCCTTGATGGAGGAGCGGAGGTTCTTGGCCAAAATCTCCAGGTAGGCCATGCTATCCATCTTCCCATGGATGCGGACCAGATGGCCAGGCCCCTTGGCTGAGAAACAGCCCCACAGCATGATGCTGCCACCACCATGCTTGACTGCCTACAGATGGTATTCTTGGGGTCGTATGCAGTGCCATCCAGTCTCCAAACGTCATGTGTGTGGTTGGCACCAAAGATCTCGATCTTGGTCTCATCAGACCAGAGAACCTTGAACCAGTCTGTCTCAGAGTCCTCCAAGTGATCATGAGCAAACTATAGACGAGCCTTGACATGACGCTTTGAAAGTAAAGGTACCTTACGGGCTCGTCTGGAACGGAGACCATTGCGGTGGAGTACGTTACTTATGGTATTGACTGAAACCAATGTCCCCACTGCCATGAGATCTTGCCGGAGCTCCTTCCTTGTTGTCCTTGGGTTAGCCTTGACTCTTCGGACAAGCCTGGCCTCGGCACGTGTGGAAACATTCAAAGGCTGTCCAGGCCGTGGAAGGCTAACAGTAGTTCCATAAGCCTTCCACTTCCGGATGATGCTCCCAACAGTGGAGACAGGTAGGCCCAACTCCTTGGAAAGGATTTTGTACCCCTTGCCAGCCTTGTGACCCTCCACGATCTTGTCTCTGATAGCCTTGGAATGCTCCTTTGTCTTTCCCATGTTGACCAAGTATGAGTGCTGTTCACAAGTTTGGGGAGGGTCTTAATTAGTCAGAAAAGGCTGGAAAAAGAGATAATTAATCCAAACATGTGAAGCTCATTGTTCTTTGTGCCTGAAATACTTCTTAATACTTTAGGGGAACCAAACAGAATTCTGGTGGTTTGAGGGGTTGAATAATAAATGACCCTCTGAATAAACTTTTCACAATTTAAAAAAAAAAATAAAAAAAGAAATAACATTCTTTTTTGCTGCAGTGCATTTCACACTTCCAGGCTAATCTACAGTCCAAATGTCACAATGGCAAGTTAATTCCGAATGTGTAAACCTGCTAAATCTGCAGGGGGTTGAATACTACTTGTAGGCACTGTATATGTATACATGTGCTGATGATAGTAGTCCTGGTGCTATATTCATGTACTGATGGTGATTTTGGTGATGGTGTCACATACAGATGATCATTCTGGGGATGTATCCTTGCACTGTTGTACTGTTGGTGATTCTAATGATGTAGTCACATACTGATAATCATTCTGGTTATGTATTCATGTACTGATGGTGGTTCTGCTGAAATATTCTTGTACTGATGGTGGTTCTGGTGAAATATTCTTGTACTGATGGTAGTTCTTTAAACTAAAGCTGAACCTTTCAGTCCAATGTGTAAGAGAGCCTTGATACTCTAAACCAAGAGACAATGTTGGGTGAGAATAATTCAGCATGTTGAGAATCTTTTGTCACTGATCTTTCCTAGATAAGAGGAGCACTCAGCTGAGCTGGAAATTTATGTGTATGGTGATGTTAAAGGAGACAGCTATTTCTATGGGAATTATTGTGATAGATGGCAACATGGTGTTCAAATCCCAGAGTTCATCTGTGCGGATTTTGTATGTTCTCCCCATGTTTCCTCTGATTTCCTTCAACACTATAAAGTTATACTGATTGTGAAGGTAGATTTTGATCCCTAATGGGAACAGAGTTGATATCTGTAAAGCAGTTTAGTTACTAAATAAATGTGGGACCATATTTACTATAACCTATCCTGTGGCTATGCCGTCAACATATAAGTTAGTATCGCACATAAAATTAGGGTAGACAACCAGCTGTTAAGCCCACTTTAGACGCTTCAATATATCTCACAATCCGTCGTTGGGGTCAAGTTGTAAGTGACGCACATCCGGCATCGTTTGTGAGGTATCTGCGTGTGACATCTACGTGCGATCAGGATTGAACGCAAAACCGTTGATCGCAAACACATCGTATCTTTGTCTAGAATTGAACGTTTTGTTGCACGAACCTAGTCAATTGAAACGTGTAACATCTCTCATACGATTTTGATGTCTGTGGCTATGTGCGCAGGTGTGCGCTCTGCACCGCAGCTTAAAAAAGGTCCGCTTCAGAGCACAGCTGAAAAGCTGCGTTCTGAAGCACCTCACAATGTCTGTCATTCACTAATCTCTGTCAGTCGGTCACTATCTCTGTCCCTCTCTCTCTGTCCATGTCAGTCTATCCCTCTTACCCCCTCTCTCATACTCACCGATCCCCGGCGCGGCGCTGCACGGCATTCACACTGCTGCGGCGGCTTTTACTATTTTGAAAAAGCCGGCCACCCATTAAACAATCTCGTATTCCCTGCTTTCCCCGCCCACCGGCGCCTATGATTGGTTACAGTGAGACACGCCCCCACGCTGAGTGACAGGTGTCACACTGCACCCAATCACAGCAGCCGGTAGGCATGTCTATACTGTGCAGTGAAATAAATAATTTAAAAAACCAGCATGCGGTCCCCCCCAATTTTAAAACCAGCCAGATAAAGCCATACGGCTGAAGGCTGGTATTCTCAGGATGGGGAGCTCCACGTTATGGGGAGCCCCCCAGCCTAACAATATCAGTCAACAGCCGCCCAGAATTGCCGCATACATTATATGTGACAGTTCTGGGACTGTACCCGGCTCTTCCCGATTTGCCCTGGTGCGTTGGCAAATCGGGGTAATAAGGAGTTATTGGCAGCCCATAGCTGCCAATAAGTCCTAGATTAATCATGTCAGGCGTCTCCACGAGATACCTCCCATGATTAATCTGTAAGTGACAGTAAATAAACACACACACCCGAAAAAATCATTTATTAGAAATAAAAAACACAAACATATACCCTGGTTCACCACTTTAATCAGCCCCAAAAAGCCCTCCATGTCCGGCGTAATCCACGGACCTCCAGCGTCGCTTCCAGCGCAGCTGCATGGAGGTGACCGGAGCTGCAGCAGACACAGCCGCTCCTGTCACCTCCACACAGCAACTGAAGACAGCCGCGCGATCAGCTGAGCTGTCACTGAGGTTACCCGCTGTCACTGGATACAGCGGTGGCCGCGGGTAACCTCAGTGACAGCTCAGCTGATCGCGCTACTCACCTCAGTTGCTGCGTGGAGCTGACAGGAGCGGCGGTGAGTAGCGCGATCAGCTGAGCTGTCACTGAGGTTACCCGCGGCCACCGCTGCATCCACCGCTGTATCCAGGTAACCTCAGTGACAGCTCAGCTGATCGCGCGGCTGTCTTCAGTTGCTGTGTGGAGGTGACAGGAGCGGCTGTGTCTGCTGCAGCTCCGGTCACCTCCATGCAGCAGAGCTGGAAGCGACGCTGGAGCATCCTGGATTCCGCCGGACATGGAGGGCTTTTTGGGGCTGATTAAAGTGGTGAACCAGGGTATATGTTTGTGTTTTTTATTTCTAATAAAGGATTTTTTTCGGGTGTGTGTGTTTATTTACTGTCACTTACAGATTAATCATGGAAGGTATCTCGGGGAGACGCCTGACATGATTAATCTAGGACATATTGGCAGGTATGGGCTGCCAATAACTCCTTATTACCCCGATTTGCCAACGCACCAGGGCAAATCGGGAAGAGCCGGGTACAGTCCCAGAAATGTCGCATCTAATGTATGCGGCAATTCTGGGCGGCTGCTGACTGATATTGTTAGGCTGGGGGGCTCCCCATAAGAAGGAGCTCCCCATCCTGAGAATACCAGCCTTCAGCCGTATGGCTTTATCTGGCTGGTTTTAAAATTGGGGGGGACCGCACGCTGGTTTTTTTAATTATTTAATTATTTATTTCACTGCACAGTATAGACATGCCCACCGGCTGCTGTGATTGGGTGCAGTGAGACACCTGTCACTCAGCGTGGGGGCATGTCTCACTGCAACCAATCATAGGCGCCGGTGGGCGGGGAAAGCAGGGAATACGAGATTGTTTAATGAGCGGCCGGCTTTTTCAAAATAGTAAAAGCCGCCGCAGCAGTGTGAATGCCGTGCAGCGCCGCGCCGGGGATCAGGTATCGGTGAGTATATGAGAGAGGGCTGCTCAATTCAGTTACTCAAGAGTTTAGCGGTCACCGGTGAGTCCTTCCCAGGTGACCGCTAATCAGGACGCGACACAGACAGAGCCGCGGCATGACAATGAAGTCGGGTGAAGTTAACCCGACTTCATTCTGATCGTGCGACTCTTTCTGTGTCTGCTGTCATCTGCCATTCAGCTCTGCTACATGGCTGTCTGTGTCTGCTGTTAGGCGCCATGTAGCAGAGCTGAATGGCAGATGACATAGTAAAAACTCATCCCTACACATTACACACGCTTGGCAAGTCAATAAATAGAAAAAAAAAGGGTGCCCAATGCATACGTCACAGAACACATGATCTAAAGGATCGCACACAAAATTGATCAATTTAACATAGACTACTAACGCACGTGTGACAGCAAATGAACGACCTACGTGCAATCTCATAAGATCCCGTATACAACCTGGGCGTGTCACATCGCAAATGCGATTGTACAACTAATTGCAACGTGTAAAGCAGGCTTTATTCTCATGCGAAGACCTGTATTTTATACGATCCCATCAAAGGACAGGAGTACTAATCAAAGATTTTAAAGGAGATGTCCAGTATTAGACATTGATGGTGATTCCTTATACTGTGGATGGCTCAGTATTGGACTGTTTTTGGGTCAAATGCGGACGTCACACGGTACAATCTATCGTGCGACTGCACGAGCGATCGTACCTGCCCCCGTCGTTTGTGCGTCACGGGTAATTAGTTGCCCGTGGCGCACAAAGTTGTTAAACCGCCGTCACGTTACTTACCTGCTGAGCGACCTCGCTGTGGGCGGCGAACGTCCACTTCCTGAAGGGGGAGGGACGTTTGGCGTCACAGCGACGTCAAACAGCGGCCGGCCAATAGAAGCGGAGGTGCAGAGATGAGCGGGACGTAAACATCCCGCCCACCTCCTTCCTTCCGCATTGCCGGCGGGAGCCGCAGGACGCAGGTAAGCTGTGTTCATAGTTCCCGGGGTGTCACACGGAGCGATGTGTGCTGCCCCGGGTACGATGAACAACCGGGGCCATTCAAAATAAACAATTTTTCAAAAATAAGCGACGAGTACATGACTCACGATTTGTGAGCGATTCTGCATCGCTCAGAGGTGTCACACGAAACGACGTCGCAAGCGATGCCGGATGTGCGTCACAAAAACCGTGACCCCGACAATGCATCGCACGATAGCTCGTCTCGTGTGACGCCCGCATAACTCATGTCACCTCCCATGTTCAGCTGCTCACAGATCCTTCGGCAGCCGAAAGATATGCAGATGATGAGCAGATTATGTACAAACATGTGTTCTGGGTAAGCAAACAATGGGGTGGGGGCACCAAAGGGCAAATTTGCACTGCGAACCAACAGCCTAAAGCCGGCCATGTTCACAGATGATTCAGGTAGTAGTTCAGCAAAGTACCAGAAACAATACCACAGATGAGTACAAACCTCCTGCTTGCAACCAGAGCTGAATGAACTGAATAATATCACCAGCACGGTCCAGGGAAGTTGGGAGTATTTAAACTCAAAGAGAATACTGACAATCAGCCGCTGAATGGAAGACGAGCTCCTGCTGAGTCCTAAAGGTTGAGAGATGAAAATCCAGCAGGAAAGCTGCGTAGTATAATGAATACTAACAGCAAGAACAAAAGAAAGTATTTTGCACAGCCAAATGTTGTGACTTTCTATTGCCAGAAACCACATGACTGTCTGTCAGCCGTGACACACCCATGACTATAGCATTATCCATCCGCTACCAAACATTACAGTTGGCACAGTGCAGCCATGCAGGGAATGTACTCCTGATATTTCACAAATTCATCAGACTGCTTTATACAGAAGTGACTCATTATTATACAAAATATATTTTCACTGCTCTGGAGTCCTATTGTGTTAAGGTTTATACCACTCTTTCCAACACTTGGCATTGTCTTTGGTGATGTAAGGCATGCATTCAGAGCTTAGCCATGCAAAAACACATACCGATGCAGTTTTTGTGCTAATATTAATGCCTGAAAAGGTTTGGATAGTATTGTAGCAGCAGAACGTTGGTTAATTTTTGCATAATGGCCTCAGCACTTGTTGACCCTGTTCTGTAACATTATACATTGTAAAGAAACTAATAACAGCATCCTCCTGAGTGCTGATTCTTTTCTTTCTTTATTCCAGCATAGTGCAGTAAACATGCAACATTTCGACATCAGTTTGTCTTTTTCAAGCATTCTTGAAAAAGACAAACTGATGTCGAAACGTTGCATGTTTACTGCACTATGATGGAATAAAGAAAGAAAAGAATCAGCACTCAGGAAGACGCTGTTATTCGTTTCTTTACATGGTATGTGGAGTCCAGTGATCCCTTGATACGCCACCGGATTGTGTGCTACACAGGCGGCCATTGACTAAAGGTGCTGCAGTCTGCTGTGTCTGTAACATTATACAGTCTGCCACTTCATGGGTGAGCAGCTGTACACTCCCTGACAGAAGTTCTGTCGCTTAAAAGCTTATAACCTGACTTTAAATTCATCCATTGGTTTTATAAATTACTCTTTTGAAAGCTGAAACCCTTCCAAATTTGGTTTAGGTTATGAAAATAAAGTTGCTGCAAAGCTGAAATATTGATCATTTAATGAACACAGAAAGGTCAGATTTTGGCAAGACAAAGGTTTTGTCGCCTTGTCATATAATGCACCCAATCCTAGTTAACATCTTCACCTGTGCTCACGAAATGTTCGGTTAGTGGGTGTGTATAAAAATAAACCCAGCACCCCAGACCTTCACTTGAACTGCAACAACCTCTGATAACATGCCAAAAATCCATCCTGCGACCAAAGCCTTGCTTATCAAGAAGCTGAAGACCAGATCCACTGCAGAGGCGGCTGGCACCTTTAATGTGTCTCAGCATCAAGTGCAAAGAATTAAAAAAAGATTTAAAGAGACTGGAAATGTTTTTGACAAGCCCAGGTCTGGCAGACCCCTCAAGATAACTGCTCAGGAGGAACGTTTGTTGGTTAGAAAATCCAAAGCCAGCCCCTCTTCCACTGCAGCAGAGCTCCAAAAGGCCTGGTCACCTCAAGTCCCTGTGTCAACTAGAACAGTTTGTAGGATTCTGTGTTGAAATGGCCTCCATGGTCGAATCAGTGCCCAGAAGCCAGCACTAAACAAAAGGCAATTAAAAAACTGTATGGTATTTGCCAAGTCCCACAGCCTGCTGAACAGATGGATGCTGGAAAAGTAGCAAAAGGTGGATTTCTCTGATGAATCTTCAGTTGAATTACACCACAGCCACCGCAAATACTGCAGGAGACCTACTGGAACCCGTATGGATCCAGAAAACAGTTAAGTTTGGTGGTGGAAAGATCATGGTCTGGGGTAACATTCAGTATGGGGGTGTGCGAAACATTTGCAAGGTGGAAGGCAATATCAATAGCCTAAAATATCAAAAAGTATTAGCTACCTCTTACATTCCCAATCATAAAAGGGGTCAAATTCTGCAGCAGGATGGTGCTTCAGCTCATACGTCCATCTCTACAACAAAGTTCCTCCTGGCAAAGAAGATCAAGGTGCTCAAGGACTGGCCAGCTCAGTCACCAGACACAAACATCATTGAGCATGTTTGGGGTAGGATGAAAGAGGAAAGGAAGCTTGGAAGACAAAACCACAGAATCTAGATGAACACTGGGAGGCATGTAAGACTGCATTCTTTGCTATTCCTGATGACTTCATCAATAAATTGTATGAATCATTGTTGAACCGCATGGATGCAGTCCTTCAAGCTCATGGAAGTCACACAAAATATTAAATATAGCTCTAATAGCACCACAACTGCATTCACCAATGTTTTGCAACATATCTTTGTATTAGAAGTTAATAATTTGTTTGAATTTCCCATTACTTTCTGTGGGCGACAAAACGTTTGTCTTGCCAAAATCTGACCTTTCTGTGTTCATTAAATGATCAATAATTCAGCTTTGCAGCAACTTTATTTTCATAACCTAAACCAAATTTGGGAGGGTTTCAGCTTTCAAAAGAGTAATTTATGAAACCAATGGATGAATTTAAAGTCAGGTTATAAGCTTTTATTTACATAACATGGATAAGCGACAGAACTTCTGTCAGGGACTGTAGTTCATAAACACTTCGACTTTTCAATACTGACTTCATAGTTGATTGTGAAACATTTAGGATGGAAACAATTTCAGAAACTAATTTGTCATAATGGTGGCAAGCTATTACAGTACCAAAAATTGAGTGAGCTCTTTAGAATGAGCCAATCCTTCACAAATGTAAAGTCAAACTGCGTGGCTCGGTGCTTGATGTCAAACAACTGTGAAATTGAGAATGAATTAAAAACCTGAATTTAATTAATTATTAAGAGGTGTTCCCCAATACAATACCTAGTTCCATATAGTGCACATTAAATATTCCCTTATAGATGTTTTACATTTACATATACAGGCAAAAATTCTAGTAAACATACAATATTTAATTTAACTAAAAGAAAAATATTTTTGGATGCATTCAATGTATATAGCAATCATGCACATTAAATACTGCCACATTTCAACAGAAATTGTGCCCCCCCCAATAAATAAATAAATAAATAAATACATAAAGAGATAGAATTTTGACAATCTTTAGCTGTACCATCAAATCTCCATTTTGGGGAACGGGGAGAATACCATTTAATCATGTAGTAGTAAAAAAGGCTACGTGGCCACTTAAAATGGTCTTTTATGGAAATTTGGTTCATTTACAGTATATTAAACACTAATCTATCTAATCTCACACATTTTCTTATAAATGATATACAAACTGACCATATTATTGACTATAATATGCATGTAAATTCTAAAAGGGGTGTCTAGTGTAAGTATCTGATTACATAACCATAGAACCCATACAAGGACCAAAAACCACTAAAAACAAAAAAAAGAAACCTTGAAAATAAAGCAAACACACAACAAGAGGCAAAAGTTATGCATCTGTACATCTGGGGGGAGCCAGGGGGTGAAAAAATATAAATGTACATGCATACAGTTGAAACCAGAAGTTCACATACAGTATCTAAAAAGACACATCTGCATGTTTTTCTCAGTATCTGACATGAAATCAGTATAAACCTTTCCTGTTTTAGGTCAATTAGGAGCCAAAATTATTTGTATTTGCCAAATGCCAGAATAATGAGAGAAAGAGAGAGACAGATAATGTTTTAAGGCATTTTTATTACTTTGGTTACATACACTAATGCCGGCATCACATGGGACGATTTATCGTGCGATCGCATCAGCGATCACACCCGCCCCCGTCGTTTGTGCATCACGGGCAATTCATTGCCCGTGTCGCACAAAGTTATTAAACCCCCGTCACATGTACTTACCTCCCGCACGACCTCGCTGTGGGCAGCGAACATCCTCTTCCTGAAGGGGGAGGGATGTTCGGCGTCACAGCGACGTCACACAGCCGCCGGCCAATAGAAGCGGAGGGGCGGAGATGAGCGGGACATAAACATCCCGCCCACCTCCTTCCTTCCGCATTGGCGGCGGGCGCAGGTAAGCTGCAGTTCATCGTTCCCGGGGTGTCACATCACACAGAGCGACGTGTGATGCCTCAGGAACGATGAACAACCGGCGCACAGAAGGCGGTACGACATTTTGAAAATGAACGATGTGTCAACGAGCAACGATAAGGTGAGTATTTTTGCTCGTTAACAGTCGTTCGGAGATGTCACACGGTATGATATGTCAAACGATGCCGGATGTGCGTCACTAACGACGTGACCCCGACGACATATCGCCTGATATATCGTACCGTGTGACGCCGGCATTAGAGTACTATGCCTTTAAACAATTTGAGACAGCCCATATGATGATGTCATGTCTTTGGAAATTTCTGATAGGTTTATTGGCAACATCTGAGTTAATTAGAGACACACATGTGGATCTATTTTATTTTACTCCTGAAACACACTGCTTCTTTGTGTAGCATCAAGGGAAAGTCAAAAGAAATCAACTGAGGTCTCAGGAAGAGAATTTTGGATTGCACAAGTCTGGTTCATCCTTGTCTGCTATTCTGAGTGACATGCACTTGAGATGTGTTTGCATGAAGCAGATTAACCAGTTGAGAAAAGAACACGCTGCTAGACAGCTGGATCATACAAAGAAAGCTCAACATTTTCTGGAAGAAGATATTGTCCCTGTGCCTAGTGCACTAGTGAGGAAAGTCATTGAAAGAAATGAACGAGTTATGCGGGAAATGGAGAATAAGTCCAGAGTGGCGAGAGTAAGAATTCCTGGTAACAATAAAGAGAAGATGCCCATGGAAGATGGTATGGTTCCGTTCTTTGTTATGGGTACGGTAGAGAGTCTTAGAAATATATACGGATTCTTTTTAAATACCGTGTGATACACCTAAGAGAAGTGAAGCAATTAAGGCTTGAAAGACTGCGAATTGAGAGACAGCTTTGCCAAAATGAGGTAACGGAGTCTGATAGGTCATTGTTCACAAAGAAGATTATGGTGTCAGTGACCAGCTATATGTCAGGAGCTGAAGCTCAAAGTTGTCAGTTACATGAGTAAATGGGAATATATTCTAGGGGAACCCCTTTCAATTGGTACTTGGCAAGGGATAAGGAGGAGTGCAGCTAAGACTTCAACATATATTACCTATAGGGAAAATCAACATAAGTGTTATGTTATTAACAGCATCCTCGCACTGTCCTGCCCCTTCGTCCCGGCAAGAACGCCAGCACATTCACCCTCCTGGCCTCTTACAAGAGGTTTCTGTGTCCCTGGTCCCTGCTGCCGGCTCCAGGATTGCGCACACCACGTAGGTCTCCTGCGAGCTAACTTAGGGCGTGCACCTATACTTAGAAGGCCAGCATGTTTTAAGCTGGAAATGCCTCTCAGCCAATAGCTCTAAGCGATTAGGTATTTACAGCATCCTCCCATAATGGGAGGTGTTTGGGAAACGTTATCTATCCTCAGAGATGCATTGCTATTTGCCGTTGCCAAGTCTCTTCCCATTTGCTGTAGTCTTGCTGTGTGTTCTAACACTTATCTGTATCCTAGTATCAGCTGTACCTGCTGCACCTGCTGAACCATCCGTGCTTGCTGTACTAGCCGAACCTGCTGCACCCGTCAGCTGTATCTGCCACTCCAGCTGTCCAGCTCACTATCAGAGGCTCTGGTGAAAATCCAGTAAGGGCTTAATTATGCCCCTTTGGTGAATCTGTGCTGCGACCCAGTGGTTCCACTCCCACTCGCACCAGCGAGCATAACAATAAGCTACTTATGTTTTGGCATCATACTCCCTCCCTATTACATAAACTTAATCCCAATATTGCCAAGTACTGTTGGAGATGTAGCTGCACTGAAAGTGACCTACTCCATCTCTGTTGGATCTGTGCAAGTATACAAATCTTTTGGGAAATTGGTAAGGGTCTTATTTTTAAGGTCATGGGTAGTGATGAGCAAACCCACAGTTATCCAGGATTGGCGGGTCCAACCTGTAACACTGTACAAAGGGCTAGTAAGACGTAGTACAGCATATTCCCCACTAGGTGGCAGCAGAGTAGTGAAGGAGAGACTAAGTCACACTGTACCATAAAGGCAGCTGAGGTACAGCAGAGAAACTTCAACAGGCAGATAACAGGCGAACCACCGGGGGGTAATAGAGTAGTCAATACAGTCAGGGTCTAGCCAGAAAAGTCAAGTCACTGCAAGGGGAGTATCACAATCAAGTCAGAAAACAGAACCGAGTCGGAAACTGGGAGATCAGGTATGCAGAGGGAAACACAAACAACAGACAGGAGCGGGAAGTCAGGGACTGGGACAGGCAGATGAATGGGGGAGGGATACAAGTCAGAACACAGTAGCAGCGAGGCAGGACAGATCAGGAACACTCGCCAGAGCCAGTATACAAGCTGCAAGGCAAAAATATCACTTGCACTAAACCATAGGTAGAGAAGCAAGATATAGTGTCCTGGGATCCAGAACGTAGCAAAGGAAGTTAACCCCTGATATGACTAGGCTAGAGCTGGGTGTAACCATAGCAGGGAAAAGCCGGCCTGGATCATGATACGACCAGATTTAAACAATAAAAAAAATTGGGACCAAAATTAATCCCGGATATCTGCCCGGACGCTGATCCCCATGTAAGTCTATGAGGACCCAAATCATGCGCTTTAAAATTGTGGTAGAAACAGCAGGGGGATTAGAGCAATCGTGTTATACTTACCAAGTCTCCAGCGCGGCTGTAACACTACTTCTGGGACCGCTCATTATCCCTCATGTACATGCACTGCTTCCCCCACCCACTGGCAGTCCTGGCATCTGTGATTGGTTGCAGTCAGACCGTGCCCTCACCCTGTGTGACAGCATGTTTGACTGCTTGGAATCTGTATGTATGGTAGTGTAACCCCAAACACCCCATTCCACGGTAATCAACATGAGGTCCCACAACAATCCCAGGTCTGCTACATACATACTGAAGTCACAGTGTGCGGGCAGAGAACATATCCGCACTCTGTGGGCTTCAGGAAGAGACTGACTGAGCCGCAGTGATGAGCAGTGAAGTCACTCAGTTTATCTGTGGTAATGGCTGGAGGTTCCCATGGTACCCCACCTGTGAGCGCAGGTAAATTGACCTCAGGTGATTTCATTACACTCAGTGTCCTCACCTCAAGTGAACTGTGAGTTCACAGACCTGCATCTCCTGGCAGAAAACCATGATGCAGATTTGGTACTCATATTTATATACCATATTCCTGCACCAAAGCTGCATCTTCAAGCCAAAAAAGCAAAAAAAATAAAAAAAAACAATATGGTTTTGTTGCGTAGTGATGAGATTTTTTTTTTTTTTTTTGCTAGGAGATGCAGATTTGGTGCAGGAATATGGTGTATAAATTTCAGCACCATATCTACATCTCTTGGCCAAAAAATGCACAAAAACTGTTTTGACGTCAGTGGGCAGGGAAAGCAGGGCATATGCATGATGGAGCAGCCCCGGAAGTAGTGTTACAGCTGCGCGGAGACTGGTAAGTATAACATGCCTGCTTTATTCCAATTTTATTTCTTTTCCCTTTATTTTTAATTATCCAGATGACCGCTTTCGGATAGTTACCCAGAGTTGCATGAGAACTCCAGGCCGGGGTCAGTGCACAGATACTAGGTATTCAGAGCGGATCCTAACTTTTACAGTTCAGGTCAAAGCAAGGAATATCTCACAGCCTTATTAAAACTGGAATGTTTTGATGCCATCTGGGGTCTTTGGGGCACATTTTGGGCACAAAAGGGACAGTTAATAGATATGGTTATGAAAAGTAGTTTCTGTAGAAATACCATTTGGACACTGTTATTTGTTTTTTTGTCCTCCTTCCCTTTTGTGTCAACATTCTGTCTTGTCTCGTCTTCATTGATCTTTAACTGTAATTATAAGATGTGAACTCTTCAGAGTTGAGTTCATTCATTAAGTAAAATGATGTAGCAGGGAATATTAGTATTTTCAGCTTTATGTAATTTTACTTTTGAAAACTCAACAAAAATTAAATTATAAAAGAGGGGTAAAGTGATAAATAGACCATTAATTAACAACTTTAGCTAAAATACGTCTAAGTTTAGTTGTACATTTCCAGTAAATAGTGTACCGCAAACTACATACATTGATTTCATCTAATTATTTTCTATGTCTAATAAATAAAATGAAACCCTTTATTTCACGCCAACATTATCTGTTAAGCAAGCCAACCATTTACACAAGACAGCAAGTGTCTAGATAGAATTAATTAGATTATTTTAATCCCATCTGCCTTCATACTTCATAGTGTCTATAACAGGAGAAGACTTGTCCTGAAATTAAGGCCAAGTGAAGCTTAAACTATCAACCTTTGTTTAATCATTTATACTTTGGTATAATGAAGGGACACACCTTGTTCTCCATCACTGTGAAATGCCTTTATTAAAAGATAGGGCTTTTCAACAGATTTTGTAAAACTTGAAAAATCCGGTGGGTCAATAGCTTCAAATTCAAAGAGTTCTGAAAGACAAAGTAAAGGGTTAGGTCAAATAACACCTACTGCAATATTATTCATTTTCCATTATTATAGACATAACCATACTCTACAATAGTTTGATTAACTTAAATTATGCCTACACATAGCATGCCTGTGAATTTTAGATGTAGTACTGCAGAAATGTTACGTTCAACCTGCATATTGTCTAACATCATGTTTTTTCAGTGGCAAACCCTACGTGATGAGATGACAAAGCAGTGCTTTTTGCACTGAGCCATTTAGATGTCTCCCACCACCCTCCTGTCCTTATGCTGTGTTGATGAAATACTAAGGGCCCTATTTATGAAGGTATTTTGGTCAGTTTTCTGGCATAAAAAATACCTTGAAATATTACGAAAAAATTTTGCAGTTTTATGTTGCACAAAAATGTTGCAACTTTTGATGCATTTTCCTTTCAGCTTTCATGAAGCAGGCGGAGCTTGAGCAGTGCATGGTAAGGCTGCCCAACAAACTTATTGAAATTCACACCTTTAAAATTCATATGATTACCTGTTTTGGATACCTTGGACTTTGAGAGCATGGATGGGGAATATGTTTTATGCCAAGGACTATTTGGATATTTCTCCCATCATTCAGGGGCGCACAAAATGATGAACTTGAAAATTAACGTACTATATTTGATCAAACAATTAACTCACTCCCAATATAGTGGCTGCAACTCTTTCTCTTTGATGCGGCTGTGATATTATGTGATACTTGATCATGTTGCTTCTCACAACTGCTTTTCCAGGTTTGTGTTGGTCTGGAGCGTAGTCAATGCTTTGTTATAAGTTTTGTAAAGAACTTGCAGCAGCAAGTTGTTCAGAACATAGATGTATATTACACGACAGGTCTCCTCACTTTTGGAAATTCATCACTGCTCACGCTACATTTATAAAACCTCTAGAAGTGGGAGGTCTGCTGTATACATCAAATAGGAGACAAAAACTGCTGTGTACATCACATAAGAAACACTGAGACTGTTGTATATGCATCACATAAACACTGGGGCTGTAGCATACACATCACATAGGAGATGTTGGGACTGGAGTATATACAGGGCTGCCACTAGGAATTTCAGGGCCCCATACTGGCAAAATTTTCGGGCCCCCTTGGGACTCCGCCCAGGCTCCACCCCAGCTCTGCCTCCACCCCTCAAACCTTCCACATTCTCACTGCCACTCTTGGAAAAACATGTGTATATATATATATATATATATATATATACAGTATATATATACCCCCCTGGGTGGGCACATGCGGGTATATATGTTCCCAGCTTGATTTCTGACCCTTTCTGGTGAATATGTCCTCCTCCCGGTATATACGTCAACAGATTGGTAAATCATATACATCATGTAGGAGACGCTGAAGGCACGTACATCACAGGAGGGACTGGGGGCATATATATATACACTTCACAGAAGGGGCTGGGGGTATATATATACATCACAGGAGGCGCTGGGGACATGTATATATACACATCACAGGAGGGGCTGGGGACATATACACACATCACAGGAGGGGCTGTAGACATACACACATCACAGCAGGGGGGGCTGGGGACATTTATATACATCACAGGAGGGGCTGGGGACATATACACACATCACAGCAGGAGCTACTGGGGGCATATACACATCACAGGATGGGCTGGGGCTCAGACAGTACTGGCGGTGGCACGGACAACACTAGAGGGGCACAAACAGGACTGGAGGACATGAACAGGACTGAGGGAGCACAGACAGCACTGGAGGGTGTGGCACACAGCACTGGAGGGAGGGTGGCTCACAGA
Organism: Anomaloglossus baeobatrachus; assembly: GCF_048569485.1. Lineage (NCBI taxonomy): Eukaryota > Metazoa > Chordata > Amphibia > Anura > Aromobatidae > Anomaloglossus > Anomaloglossus baeobatrachus. Next base: position 428,253,432 of record NC_134354.1, on the reverse strand, counting down.
AGCAGGAGGCAGGAGGCTCACAGCAGAGAGGCAGGAGGCTCACAGCAGAGAGGCAGGAGGCTCACAGCAGAGAGGCAGGAGGCTCACAGCAGAGAGGCAGGAGGCTCACAGCAGAGAGGCAGGAGGCTCACAGCACCAAGAGGCAAGAGGCTCACGGCACCAAGAGGCAAGAGGCTCACAGCACCGAGAGTCAGGAGGCTTACAGCACCAAGAGGCAAGAGGCTCACGGCACCGAGAGGCAAGAGGCTCACAGCACCGAGAGTCAGGAGGCTTACAGCACCGAGAGGCAGAAGGCTTACAGCACCGAGAGGCAGGAGGCTTACAGCACCGAGAGGCAGGAGGCCCACAGCAGAGAGGCAGGAGGCCCACAGCAGAGAGGCAGGAGGCTCACAGCAGAGAGGCAGGAGGCTCACAGCAGAGAGGCAGGAGGCTCAGAGGAGAGGCAGGAGGCTCACAGGAGAGAGGCAGGAGGCTCACAGCAGAGAGGCAGGAGGCTCACAGCAGAGAGGCAGGAGGCTCACAGCAGAGAGGCAGAAGGCTCAAAGCAGAGAGGCAGGAGGCTCACAGTAGCAAGGCAGGAGGCTCGCAGAGAGGCAGGTGGCTCACAGCAGAGAGGCAGGTGGCTCACAGCAGAGGGAGGTTCACAGCAGAGAGCTAGAGGCTCACAGCAGAGGCAGGCTCACAGCAGAGAGCTAGAGGCTCACAGCAAGGAGGCAAGAGGCTCACAGCAAGGAGGCAGGAGGCTCACAGCAGAGAGGCAGGAGACTCACAGCAGGGAGGCAGGAGGCTCACAGCAGGGAGGCAGGAGGCTCACAGCAGGGAGGCTCACCTCAGAGGGGCAGGAGGCTCACAGCAGAGTGGCAGGAGGCTCACAGCAGAGTGGCAGGAGGCTCACAGCAGAGGGAGGCTCACAGCGGAGTGGCAGGAGGCTCACAGCAGGGAGGCAGGAGGCTCACAGCAGGGAGGCAGGAGGCTCACAGCAGGGAGGCATGGGACCACAGCCGGAGGTTTCCCACCCCTGATCTAGCTGAAGCAAGACAGGGGCAGGGGTCAGCAGGTCTGCGGTTGGGGGGGCCTGTGGTTGGCGGCTCTGCGGTCGGCGGGTCTATGGTCGGTGGGCTTGCGGTCAACGGGGCCTGTGGTTGGTGGATCTGCGGGCTTGCGGCCGGCGGGTCTGTGGTCGGCGGACCTGTGGTCGGTGGGCTGACGGTCGACGGGCTTGCGGTCGGCGGGGCCTGTGATCGTTTGGTCTGCGGTCGGCGGGTCTGCGGGCTTGTGGCCGGCGGGTCTGCAGTTGACGGGTCTGTGGGCGGCCCCAGGCAGAGCTTAGTGGGCCCCCCTCGGGCTGGGATCAGCCACCATCTCACCCCCCTTCGACGATCGTCTTCAGCTTACAGCGCTTACCTGTTCCCACCGGATGCCATGACCTCGACACCTCCGCGTTGTCCGCAGCACTGTGATGAGGCGCAGAGTGATGACCTCATCATAGTGCTGTGTGATGGCGTGCCGCCTCCCTGCTCTACTCGCTTCTGGCCACATGGCTAATTTGCATGCGATGTCCTAGAAGGGCTTCGTCTGCAATTTAGCAGTGTGTGCAGTGGCAGAAATGACACGACTGGGCCCCTCTGCTGCGCCTGTGACTGGGGTCCGGTAAAGAGAAGGGGCACGTCCTGCCTGGGGCTTAACAAACCCAAGTAATTACCCGAGGTCTTACCGGGCCCCCTCTCTTCACCAGGCCCGGTACACCAGGCACAGTAGTAATGCCCTGATGGCGGCCCTGAGTATATACATCACATAGGAGACACTGGGACTGCTGCATATACATCACATAGGAGACACTGGAGCAAGAGCATGTACATCACATAGGAGACGCTGGGACTGCTGTATATACATCACATAGGAGATGCTGGGACAGGAGCAAATACATCAGATAGGAGACACTGCTGCAGGAGCATATACATCATGCCAGACACTGGGACTAGAGAATATAGATCCCGCAAGACACTAGGGCTGCTATAGATACATCACAGGAGATGCTGGGGACATATACATAACAGGGGAGGCTGGGGGCATATACATCACATGATAGGCTAATGCATATATATCCCAGGAGAGTCTAGGAGCATATACATCACTTAGGAGACCGGGAGCATATACATCACAAGAGACGCTAGGGTCATATACATCAAAGAAGATGCTGGGGTTGCAGAATATACAACACAGGAGACACTGGGGGCATATACACTGGAGATCAAAATTAGAAAACAATGTATGATCACTTGCTTTTTTCAGAAATAATGTAATCTACATTGATCAACATTTGAAGATTTTTTTTTGTAAGGGGTACACCATGCCACTAGCACAGTGTTTTACAAAAGATCCAAACTTTATCAACATGAAACCTTTATTTTGCCAAAACATGATGATGATAATTAGAGAACAACAATGACTGTAGCACAGAGAAAGATTATAACTACATTTTCTGAAGGTAACAACAGTCACCAATTAGTAGGAAGTGTACAGGCCTTTGAATTGAAAGACTTTAGCACATCTGCGACTACAGGAGATCATGTATCTCTCCAACTGCTCTGGTGTGATTTTGGGCCACTATTCATCTAGTCTCTTCCACAGCTCTTTGACTGTTGTGGATTTCTTGGGCATAACTTTGTCACCAAGCATTTTCCAGAGGTTTTCTATTGGGTTTGGATTAGGAGTCTGGGCTGGCCATTTCATTGTTTCAATGTTTTCTGTTTCAAGGAACTGCTTTACCTATTTTGCTGTGTGACAGGAGGCATTATCCTGCATGAAAATTGCTTGATGATTGAGTGATGAACGCAAGTAAGGAACCAAGTCTTGTTGTAGAAGGTTCTGATACACACTTGCATTGACTTGTTTATTTAGCTGTATGAGAGGCCCAACTCCTGCTGCAGAAAACATTTCCCAAGCCATGACACTTCTTCCACTACCTTTCCCTGACTTCTTATAACACTTTGAGTTCAGTCTTTTCTCAGTTTGTTGACGAACATAATGTTTCCCATCAGACACAAATAAATTAAACTTTCTTTTATCACTAACATGAACCATGGACCACTTATCCTCTGTCCACACAACATGCTCCTCGCCAAAGGTGATTCTAGCCTTTTAATTGGTCACTGTAGAGTGGGCTTTCAGTCCAATTGCTCTTAAACGTCATGACACTGTATGACAAGACAGATCCTCCTTACCCTGTTTAGTGCTGAACTAGAGAGCAGAGGTGAAGCGATTATCCATGAAGATTCTCCACATTATCCTGTCCTCTTTTGTATTTGTCTTTCGTGGGCAACTAGGCTTATTGGGGGACTTGAAAGAGTTTGCGATGTTGTAAAAATGCAATATTCTCAAAATCACTGATTTGGAATGACCAACTTCCCCTTCTATGGCTGAGAGGGTCACCCCTTTGACCTTCATCTGGAAAACCTGCTGACGGAGGGTTTCAGTCACTTTGGAACACCATACCATTTTTGCAAAGTCAATGCAAACTGGAAAGTTAGGCTACCAGTTAAATAGGGTTTGTCACATAATTAAGGAAATTAGCACCAGGGGCCATCTTAACACAAATAACAATAACTTGCAGGTATCTGAAAGTGTTCTCTAATTTTGATCAGTTTTCTTTTTCATTTACCTCATTTATATTTTTATTATGTGCTTTTGGAAAAAATCAATTTATGAAATAAGCTTAAAATACTGCTAGTTTACTCATGTTAGGATATAATCACATAGGACTACACAATGACCTTAACATTTAAGAAATTGTGTGGTGTTCTCTAATTTTGATCTCCAGTGAACATCACAGGGGAAGCTGAGGTCACATACATCACAGGAAACGCTGGTGCATATACATCACCGGGGAAGCTTGGGTATACACATTACTTACAAAAAGTTATGGATATTTGGCTTTTGGGTGAAATTCATGTAAAATATAAAAAGTTTACTCTACAGCAGGGGTGGGCAATTAATTTTCCCATGGGCCGCATGAGAAATTGGGATGGTCATAGAGGGCCGGACTAATATAATTAACTCAGTTCTACCCAGTACTGGATATAGTATATATTCTATCCCTTCATAAACAAACAGTAAGTTAAACAATACAAAGATTCAATGAAAATATGGAGGTCAGTGGGGAGCATAGACTTTACTGGGGTCAGTAGGGGGCATACACATTACTGGGGTCAGTGGGGGGGCATAGACATTACTGGGGTCAGTGGGGTGCATAGACATTACTGGGGTCAGTGGGGGACATACACATTACTGAGGTCAGTAAGTGGCATAGACATTACTGGGGTCATTAGGGGGCATACACATTACTGGGGCCTGTGGAGCCTACATACTGGCCCTGGTGGCCTGTGGAGCCTACATACTGGCCCTGGTGGCCTGTGGAGCCTACATACTGGCCCTGGTGGCCAGAGCAGAATACATACTGGCCCTGGTGGCCAGTGGAATATACATACTGACAGTGGTGGCTAGTAGAGCATACATACTGACAGTGGTGGCCAGTGGAGTATACATACTGACAGTGGTGGCCAGTGGGGCATACATACTGGCCCTGGGGGCACTGAGGGCTTGCTCCTCTGGCTGCCTTCTCTGAGTCTCCTGTGTGTCTGCTTCTTCTATTGCAGGCACAGGGGGACCTGAGAAGACACAAGTGCTGCTCCACTGCTCTCCCCTCCTGCAGGCACACTGCACTCTCCCTGCTGCTACTGGTTCACATTACCTCAGTTGCAGAAGAGACATTTTTGAAGTGGCCGCTGTGGAGATGAGCCTGTCACATGTGAGGATCCTGGGTAGAATGGGTAGGCAAAGGGGGCGTGGCCAGCATCGAGAGAGCAGCAAGAAGGGACAAGTAAGGATAGTTTCCCATCAAATCGCATATCACCAGATCCTGCATGCACAGATCATGTAATGTCCAACGAATGCAACCGCAATTGTTATTTACCAGATCCTGGATGCAGCGGGACACAGAATTTATCGGCCGGCACTGGAGTCAGCTGATCTGGAGTCAGCTGAACTCCAGATGTGACAGCCCGCACACGTTGTCTATGCACTGCTGCCGATCACGTGTGAAGGCTGTGTGGTCAGGAGTTCAGCTGAATTCAGATCAGCTGACTCCAGCATCGGCCGATACTTGTTCTGTGTACCGATGCATCCATCGCAGCGTGTGCGGGCTGTGAGGTCAGCTGAGTTTGGCCGGCACTGGAGTCAGCTGATCTGAACTCCTGACCTCATAGCCAGGAGAACAAGTAATCAGATCAGCTGACTCCAGTGTCGGCTGATTACTTGTTCTGTGTACCGCTGCATCCATCGCAGCATGTGCGGGCTGTGAGGTCAGCTGAGTTCGGCTGACACTGGAGTCAGCTGATCTCATTACTTGTTCTGCTAGCTGTGTGGTCAGGAGTAAGGATGAGTGAGCAGTAAAATGCTTGTGTGCTCGATGTGCGAAGACCATGTCAATTTTTTATTTTTTAAATTCATTAAAAAATAAAAAAACAAAACCCCCAAACACATAACCCTAACCCGAGGGTCAGGGTTAAAAAAAAAATGACGTTGGCTTCGCCATATTTTTGTATGCTAGCCAGGTACAGCAGGCAGGTATGGCCTGCCCCCAACCCCCAGTTGCCTATTTGTACCTGGCTGGGAACCAAAAATATAGGGAAGCCCTTTTTTTTAATTATGCCATGAAATAATTTTAGAAAAAAAAACCACATGGGCTTCGCCCAATTTTTGTGTCCAGACAGGTACAACTAAGCAGCCGGGCATTGGAATCGTCAGCGCAGGATGGCTCAAGCTCTCTGGGCCCCCCCCCGTTGCGAATTGCAGTCCGCAGCCACTCCAGAAAATGGCACGTTCATAGAAGCGCCATCTTCTGGGGCTGTATCCAGCTCTTCCAGCGGCCTTGGGTAATAAGGGGTTAATACTAGCTTTGTTTTACCAGCTGATATTAAGCCAGAGATTCTTAATGTCAGGCCAAGTTTGACCCAGCCATTAAGAATCTCGAATAAAGGGTTAATAAAAAGACAACACACAGAGAAAAATACTTTATTAGAAATATATACACAGACACACTTAGAGACTCCATCTTTATTACCCCCTCTCACCCCACCACGATCCTGGTCTTGAGATATATATATATATATATATATATATATATATATATATATATATATATAGAGAGAGAGAGAGAGGGGAGAGAGATCAGGTGATCGCTCTTAAAAGCAGGCTGCCAGCTGATCACCTGATCGCTCATATAAGCCAACCTCCGGCTGATCAGCTGATCACTCATAAAAGCCGGCCACCGGCTGATCAGCTGTAAGTCGCTTGAGGTATGTTTTATGGTATATTATTTATGGGGTATGTTTTGGGTATATTTTTCCATTTTGAACATTTTTAACTATTATGTTGATTATTGTTGATTATATTCCATATTTAATAAAAAAAAGTGACACGTCAGATTTGAATAAAATGGGGCTTGGTCATGAACACCAAAACCGGTTGCGTCACAGGGGTTAAGGATGTGGATGTGAAAGTAGTCCCAAAGTATTTCCATAGACTCCAAAACAGTATTTTCTTAAATGAAAAGGTTGAAATACTGACATCTTTTAACCTCAAACAATATAAATAAGAAAATTAATTTCCTTAAGGCTGCAAAGAAAATCACCACTTATGTATGCAAATTTAATCTAATGGATTCATACTTACACTGACTGTTCATGCTGATTCTGATTGCCGTGGAGCTGAAAGCTTGAAAACCATTTAATTTTAATGTCAGAGGAGTTTCATATCATCATCTGGTTGCTTACAGGTCAGGTGAGGTGTCACTATGTATTTTACACATGATATAACACATCTTGCCTCACTGCATTATATGGAGAACAGTTACAACTGTATACAAATCTCTCATCGATATATATACTGTACATTACAGGCACAATTTAAATTCCGATAGCTATGCAATACCGATGACTTAAGTGTTTTAAGTCAGGTATGACATAAACATTTCATGTAAAAAAAAAGCTGTAACATTATCTCTAAATTGTTATTCACACCTACTGGTATTGCATACATTTTATATTATTTACTCTAAGGAACCCTTTGCATAGAATGGTATATAAACTAAATTAGGGTATTCTTTTCACTTCTACTTAACAAACAGGGTTTAAAAAAAACAACTTTTTTTTTTAATTAAAGGGAACCTGTCAGCAGAAATTTCGCCCAAAACCTAAAAGATTCCCCCTCTGCAGCTCCTGGGCTGCATTCTAGAAAGGTCCCTGTTATTAATGTGCCCCATGTGAGACCAAAATAAAGACTTTATAAAGTGGTACCTTTTTGTATTCAGATACTGTAAATGTGACACGGAGGCGGGCTTTATGGCGTCCGTTATTCTGCCTCCTGGTCCTGTATGCCGCCCCCCATCGCTCCTTTCCATAGCTGATGCACCGCCCACTGCTCCAGCCATCCCCGCACATGCCCAGTGCCAGTCTCACGGGACTGAGCAGTGTGAACGCTGGTGACGTGTGCGCAGGCAAGTGATTATGGGCGGGGCTGTGATTGTTATCAGCAAGTACCCGCCCATAATCTCGTGAGCGCGCAAACCTCACCAGCGGTCACACTGTGCTCAGGGTAGTGCTAGACTGTATGGGCTGCTTCCAGGGATGACGTCCCTTTTGTCACGTGATAGGGGCATGTTCAAAATACTATCATGTGACAAACTTTTGCTAAGACTAAGTTGGTGTTATTAGTTAGTTTTCACTAGGGCGATGTACTTTTCCCTGTATGATGCTGACCAACCATAAGCAGGCAGCACAAGAGCAGAAAAAGAATATGCCCCCACCTTAGCTTAGGCTTTCCATTTGTAAGATGTAATGATACAGCTCTGATCTCCGGGTTAACATTCTGCATCTTGATATAGCAGAGCTGACTGTGCAGAGAGGACCTTGGTACAGCAAAGCAAACTTGGTAAACAGACAACTAGGAGTAGTACTGCCCAGTGAAAAGCAGAGTTAATCTGTCTTGTACATAGGCTGAGTGTAAGTATGTGGTTGTCGAGTGTGCTTTCTACCTGAATGCTCAAGCAATGCACAACCTCCTGTGCCATTCTTAAAAGACCTGGCATTGTGATATCAGAGATGCACACCACATTAACATGGTAATCTCACATGCACAAGCACAGACATACTGTAGTTAAATGCTTGAAAAGGAATACATTCAAACTGTCACTAGAGCCAAGTCAGGTGAATAGCACTTGTATCTTCTATATTACAAACCTTGGTAATCTATTGGCTATATTGTTAATTGGCATGTCTTCTTTTAAATAATTACATGTCTCAATGCATGTAATATTTTGGAGTTATTTTCCCTTAAAAGCATTTCTTCTAGTAAAAAATAGGGTTCCTAACAGGAGATGCCATATAGCTCTACTCCTCTACCCCCACAATGACTGCCGTGAGACAAAAACTGCAAGTGGTATTTGTACTGACACATAGCTCTGCTCTACTCTACATAATAAGTGCAGAGATCACACTGGTGAGCAAAACTGTGTGTTATTACATGTCTCACACAGAGAAAGCCAACCCTAAGTGTACTTTCACACATCCGGATTTTTGCTCTGCGGCACAATACGGCGTTCTGCAGAAAAACCGCAACCGGCTTTTGTAACGCCGGTTGCGTTTTTTTTTGCATAGACTTACATTAGTGCCGTATTGTGCCGCAGGGGCTTGCGTTCGGTCCGGTTTTTGCCGCATGCGGCAGATTTAGCCGATGCCGCGGCCGGATCGAACGTTCCCTGCAACGTTTTTTGCTCCGGCAAAAAACACCGCATCGCGCCGCATCCGGCCGCTGCGGCGCATTTTTCAATGCATACCTATGGAGGCCGGATGCGGCGCGATGCGGAGAAAACCGCATCCGCTCGCCGCATGTGGTTTTTTCCACTGCGCATGCTCAGTAGCATGCCGCAACCGGAAAAAAAACGGACGGGCCGCATGTAAAAACTTATGCAAAGGATGCGGTGTTTTCGCCGCATCCGTGGCATAGTTTTTACAGCCGGATTGAGCCGCAGTGCTCAAACCGGATGTGTGAAAGTAGCCTAAGCTTCTCTTGGAGTGTGTTCTTTTTTTCCTTTCCATGACACTTCCTGCTTATGACTGAGCAACGTAATGCAGGCAAAAATGTACACAATCCCAGAGATGAATTTCTGCTAATGCACCTCTAGTTGAAAGATAAATTAGAACCTAACCTTTACTAGCTAATATCTCTGCAACGGAGATATGAATTAAAAAGATCTTTTTATTCAGCTCTGCAGACCTAATTTGTATAACGTGACCAGTTTAACATGTTAAATCTGGTGATAGATCTTTTTTAAATTCTCTTTTTTGCTCAAATTAGGTTACAAATTTAGTGCTAAATATGGCATTTTGAAAGCAGCAAAGAACTCACATTTATATAAAAACAGATGTCAATGTCACTCAAAAATACAATACATTAATAATATTCACTCTACAGAGACAACATACCATTAAAATTTAGCAGAAAAAAACTCTCGGCTTTGTTGATAGATTCATTTTTATTGATTTGTTCCAGGAGAATTGGTTTCAAACAACTTTTTTTTGTAAAAAACTTCACATCACCAGAATACACAGATAATCTCAGCAATAAGTCAATTGGATCAAAATCTTTTAAAAAAGCCTATTAAAAGAAAAAGATTGTATACAAACACAATAATAAGGAAATACAGAATAAGCTTTGAGACAGTGATTGTAAAGTTTCTAATTAATTTGAAAGACTTATGTACTTACATTTAAATGATCAGAATAGTCTGTCAGTATGATCTTCAGCACGATATTTTTTACACCAAAAGGCAAGATTTTTCTAAAATCCTCAGTAACCGATGTGCCTGTAAAGAAAATAAAATTCATAATGGAAAACATACAGTTGTGCTCAAAAGTTTACATACCCCGACAAATTTTTTTGCTTTCTTGGCCTTTTTTCAGAGAATATGAATGATAAAACAAAAACTTTTTTTTCACTCATGGTTAGTAGTTGGTTGAAGCCATTTATTGTCAAACTACTGTGTTTTCTCTAGTTAATTCATAATGACAACCAAAAACATCCAAATGGCCCTGAGCAAAAGTTCACATACCCTGGTGATTTTGGCCTCATAACATGCACACAAGTTAACGCAAATGGGTTTGAAGGGCTAATAAAGGTAACATCCTCACCTGTGACCTTTTTGCTTGTAATCAGTGTGTGTGCGCGCGTGTGTGTGTGTGTGTGTAAAAGCTGCGTGAGTTTCTGGGATTCAGACAGACTCTTGCATCTCTCATCCAGCTACTGACGTTACTGAACGATGAGTCATGGGGAAAGTAAAAGAATTGTCAACAGATCTATGGGAAAAGTTAGTTGAACTGTATAAAACAGGAAAGGGATACAAAAAGATATCCAAGGTTTTGATAATGCATGTCAGCAGTATTCAAACTGTGATTTATGATTTAAAAAGAGAAATCACAGTAGTTTGACAATAAATGGCTTCACCCAAGCATTAACCATGAGTGAAAAAAAAAGATTTTTGTGTTATCATTCATATTCTCTGAAGAAAAGGCCAAGAAAGCACAAAATCTGCTTGGGTTTGTAAGCTTTTGAGTACAACTGTATATTCTATTGTCTGAATTGTATGTGTTATTTTTTTATGCAAATAACACTTGATACTATATGTTACAAGATTGTTCTTAACATCATATTGGAATAATAGTGTAACAGTTTTGGCAAAACTAGTTTTTAGTGTTATATTGAAATCTATATAGAGTGAAGAACCTACAAAACATTTTACTTAGCACTAGATCGGAGTGCAGAGGCTAAGGAACAATACGTTCTTCATCCTTACACTCCACAAGTAGGTATGGACTTTTCTGCAAGAAATCCCTGGCCATTTAGTGAGAGAAACACCTATTGGCAAAATCTAATATGAAGTCAGGCAAGAGATTTTGGATAATTTTAAAAGAATAGAGCATTTCATGTGCTGGACTGATTATCTAGGTTTACAGGTAATTATACATCTGTGCTGGTTCCTGTACTCTTTGTTTCTGATTCAGCCACAATGCCGTGCCACGCCTCTCTTGCGAACAACAATACTGTTTTATTCCTGGCCTTTTTGTGCTGCTAAATGAGGGCGCTATGGGGTTAGTTCTGGTCTGGTTTTCATTACTGTTTCCTAACAGCCTTGAGATGGGCTTTCTGAGATTTAAACCCCTGAACCTCTGAGTTCCACAGACAGTCTATAAGTTTAGCTTACCTGGTCTATAGTCCTAGTCTTCCCTCTTGTTCTATCTCCAGTTTTATCCTGTTTTATGACCTCAGTTTGTATTTGTATCAAGCCAAAAAGTAGAAAAGAAGAAGAAACAGTTTTGCAATGTAGGCACTATATTGAACCTATTGCCCACAGGACCTTTATAAATTATCAATAAAGGGTTAATATTCACTTTAATGATTTCTACATTCCACAAGTAAAGCTAGAGTTCAAGCCTTCTTCCTCTTTAAGAGGCCATTTGCATGTTTAATTCTGCAGAGGAACATTGCATGGCTTAAGGGGGCTTTACACGCAGCGATATCGCTAGCGATATCGCTGGTGAAAGCACCCGCCTGCGTCGTTTGTGCGTCACGGGCAAATCGCTGCCCGTGGCACACAAAATCGTTAGGAGCCGTCACATGGGACTTACCTGCCTAGCGACGTCGCTGTGGCCGGCGAACTGCCTCCTTTCTAAGGGGGAGGTTCGTGTGGCATCACAGCGGCGTCACTAAGCGGCCGCCCACTAGAAGCGGAGGGGCGGAGATGTGCGGGCGTAACATCCCGCCCACCTTCTTCCTTCCTCATTGTGGGCGGCCGCAGGTACGGTGAAGTTCCTCGTTCCTGCGGTGTCACACGTAGCGATGTGTGCTGCCGCAGGAACGACGAACAACCTGCATCCTGCAACAGCAACGATTTTATGAAAATGAACAACGTGTCAACGATCAACGATAAGGTGAGTATTTTTGATCGTTAACACTCGCTCGGAGCTGTTACACACAACGACGTCGCTAACGATACCGGATGTGCATCACGGAATCCATTACCCCAGCGATAAATCGTTAGATACGTCGTTGCGTGTAGCGGGGCCTTTATAAGTCTCCTTATGCTGGCTTGGCACTCTCCATAAGTAGAAATGTTCTTCCCTTAGACCACCAGTCAAAGGCCTCTCAACTAACTGAATCAGGTCTCTTATTTGGCACTGATGTGGGGCAAACACCTGTGTGCAAATAAAATGTCTGGTTTGGCTTCATATCTTAAGTTACGTGGCAAGTTTCAATAAAAGGTCAATATTTACTTTTAGGATTGCTACATCCAATAAGTGGCACTAGAGTTCATGTCCTCTGAAGAGGCTATTTGTATCATACCAAGAGCGTACTAACAGTTTTAAGAAAAAAAAAGCAGATCACTTTAAATAAAAAAAAAAAAAACAAAACCCCATCACCATCTTGCATATATTGCACTACAAACTTCAATTTACCACCTGGCAACATTTAAAAAAAAAAGCTGGTGCATTTTATTAAAGACGCTTTGTGTGAAACCAGAAAACATGTTGGGGACAACTGAGGCTAACATGTTATTAAGTTTAGGGAAAAAGCTGCTCTGGGAGTTACAAACATGGAAATAGTGCCAACAAGAAAATACCAATTAATTTAATTTAGTAATTTCTAGCAATAAATAACACGATAAACAAAGTCTAGACATCTACTGTATATATCAGAATAAAGTGTCACATATGAAGGTGTCGGTTTATAAATTATGACACTGAAAACAGAACATTGTGCTTTATTATTTGCAAGAGACGTTACATACCTTGGAGCCTTGGAGGCACTTCATGTACTTGCCTGCACATAAAAAGTAGTAATTAGTTTACCTTAATAATTTATTTTTTTCCTGTTGCAAGACACAGCGCAATAAGCAGTAGTCCTAGTGGAATTACAAATGTAATTAAGTTTCATTTTTAGACAACAAGAAAAATAAGAGTAAAAAGGTGGGACCCAAAACCCAAAGTCGTAATATAAAAAAAATTATAAGGTGTAGCCAAAACAATCTCTCATCCCCTAGGTTTTTTTTATTGTGCGTTATCACTGAAGAACAGTGGTTTTACTTTCACACTATTAATTTACATTAATTAGCAAGAACGAAAAAAAGAAATCTAAAGTAATCTTTGGTTACTACAATTGGAATACAACCTCAAAGTTTTCCTATAGGGGTTAACGTTGCATTGTAAAGTGCAAAATCTGTGCAATATCTGCAGCATTAAATTCCTATTTGCATCTGTGCTCAAAAGTACCATCAATTGATCTTCACTGTACTATTGAAGGAATAAAATAATCCTCATAAACAGAGAGATGATGAGGGAACACTTAGCTAATTTAAAAATGCATTTAAATCTCTGGTTCAAATGAATTACATCCCAGGATGCTGAAAGATAACAGAGGAATTGTAGAACCAATAGCCATAATCTTTGAAAATTCCTGGAAAAAAAGGAGAAGTCCCAAAAGACTGGAGAAGGTCAAATGTTTCTCTATCTTTAAAAAAGGTAAGAAGATGGAGCCAGGAAATTACAGGCCAGTGAGCCTTACTTTTATACCAGGAAAGATCTTTGAACAAATTTTTAAACAGCATGAATGTAATTACTTGGATAAGAATACAGTAATTAACCAGAGCTAGCATGGGTTTGTAGCAAACAAGTCATGCCAGACTAATCTAAGTTCCTTCAATGATGGAATTGTAGACAGGGTGGATCAGTGAAATGCGGTAGATATAGTATCTCTCAACTTCCGCAAAGCATGATAAAATATCTCATACTATCCTCATTGAAAAAATGACCAATTATAGGATTGACAAGACTACGATTAGGTGGATTCATAACTTGCTCAGTGATCATACTCAAAGTGTGATAAATGGTTGCACATCCAATTGGAAAAGTGTTTCAAGTGCCATACCACAATGCTCTGTGTTGGCTTCAGTGTTGTTCAAATTTTTAATAAATGATCTAGATAAGGGAACTTTAGGTAGACCAATTACATTTGCAGACAATGCAAAGCTAGGAGGTATAGCTAATACTAGACAAGACAGAGAAATTATATAAAAGATTCTAGATAAGTTGGAACAATGGACAGTGACTAATAGAATGGTATTTAACAGGGAGAAATGAAAAATTCTACATCTGGGAAAGACAAAAAAAATTTACAGAATGGGAGGAATAGAACTAAGCAACAGCACGTGTGAAAAGACTTGGTATACTAATAGATTACAGATTTCACACGAGTCAACAGTGTGATGCAGCAACAAAAACGGCAAACACAATTCAGGGATATATTAAGTGAAGCATACAGTCGAGATCACATGAAGTAATTATCCCCCTTTACGCATCTTTGGTCAGACTTCATTTGGAATACTGTGTCCAGTTCTGGGCACCATAATTTAAAAAGAATAAAAAAATGTTTTAAAAAAATCAACAAACTGGAGCAAATTCAGAGAAGAGCTACTAGGATGGTGAGCGGACTGCAAACAAAGTCCTACGAGGAACAATTAAAGGATCTGGGAATGTTTAGCTTGCAAAAAAGAAGGATAAGAGGAGACTTAATAGCAGTCTACAAATATCTGAAGAGAAGGGAGAAGATACAGTTAAGATATTAGTAAAGAAAAAAAATTGACACTGAGGGTGATCAATGAGTGGAACAGGCTGCCATGAGAGATGGTGAGTTCTCCTTCAATGGAAGTCTTCAAACAGAGGCTGAACAGACATCTGTGTGGAACGATATAGTGAATCCTACATTGAGTAGGGGGTTGGACACGATGACACTGGAGGTCCCTTCCAACTCTCACATTTTATGATTCTATGCATAATTTGATATGCTTGGGAATTCAAATCCTAAGAATCAGTAAATTTGTATTGGAGATTTTGTAAGATCTCATCCAAAAAGCTGTTATTGTAATACCTAGTGGAAAAACCTTTGCATATATAACCCATGCGCACATACCTATACTGTTTTAAGTTACACCATGTTACATAAGCTCCACAGAATATTATTACAATTAGTTCCTCTCCTAAATAATTTCAAATATGACTCGAAAGTTAGATCTACATAGGAAGTGTGCCAGAAGTAAACTTTTCATGTCCAAAAAGAATATTAGGGAATGACTAATAACTAGAGATGAGTAAACCAGTGTTTGGTTCAGTTCGGTGGGTTCAGCCGGACTTCAGATAACATTCGGTTTGGGACCCGGACTTGACCTGAACCCCAATGAAAGTCACTAATTGAGCAGTTTGGGTCACCGCCCACAAGCAGTCAGCCATAAACAGATCACTTTCAGGGGTCGGTAGGGTTTGTAAACATTTTTTTTGGTTTGATGCACACTACATCCAATGACGCATTTCCCCCCCTTCCCAGTGCGTGCTGTTGAAACACTGAAAGCGGCTGTCCCTGGGCTGAGTTCTGATCGTACCCGAGCACAATGATGCTCGCGCGAGTAGTTTGCATACATAAAGCACCAGAACTCTGTTTTTTTTGTAAAGTCTGTATTTGGTACAAATGCCGAATAGCAAGCCTCAGGTTTACTCATCTGTACTAATAATTGCCAAAACAACACTTATGTAAACACCAGTGAAACATCCCATTTATTTCCATATTTGAATCAAGATTAAGATTTATACTTATGCATATGTTAAGCTTATAATAAAAACATTTTTGAATGGAATATCTTTACCTCTTCACATGAGATCGGAAATATATACGTTTATATAATATACAAATAAACCTAAAAATATATAAACACTAGCTGTAGTACCCGGGCGTTGCCCGGGATAGTAGCTGTGTCTTTGTCTCTCTCCCAGACTGCCTGTCTGTGTCTGTCTGTTTATCTCTTTCTGTCTGTGTGTGTATCTGTCTCTGTGTGTGTGGCTCAGTCTGTGTCTGTCTCTTTCCCTGTCTGTGTGTCAGTCTCTATCCATGTCTGTCTGTCTGTTTGTATCTATCTCTGTGTCTATTTCTGTATCAGTCTCTCTATCTCTTTGTCTGTCTGACTCATTCCAGGTCTATCTCTTTTCCCCCTCTGTCACTTTCCCCATCTGTCTCTTTCCCCCCCATCTGTCTCTTTCCCCCCCTGTCTGTCTCTTTCCCCCCTGTCTGTCTCTTTCTCCCCCTGTCTGTCTCTTTCCCCCTCTGTCTGTCTCTTTCCCCCTCTGTCTGTCTCTTTCCCCCTCTGTCTGTCTCTTTCCCCCTCTGTCTGTCTCGTCACCTCTCTGTCTGTCTCTTCACCTCTCTGTCTGTCTCTTCACCTCTCTGTCTCTTTCCCCCCTCTGTCTATTTCCCCCTCTGTCTCTTTTCTCCTCTGTATCTCTTCCCCTCTGCCTCTTTCCCCCTCTGTCTCTGTCTCTTTCCCCTCTGTCTCTTTTCCCCCTCTGTCTCTTTCCCCCTCTGTCTCTTTTCCCCTCTGAATCTCTTCCCCTCTGCCTCTTTCCCCCTCTGTCTCTTTCCCCCTCTGTCTCTTTTCCCCATCTGTCTCTTTTCCCCGTCTGTCTCTTTTACCCGTCTGTCAGACTCTGTCTGTGCTTATGTCTGTCTGTCTCTTTATGTCTCTCTCTATCCGTCTCCCCACCGACATCTTATTACCTCACACATAAGCTTCTTATACTAACAATTTATTTTGTTCCTATAGCAACCAATTACAGCTCCTATTAATAAGCTGTAGCTCCTATCTCTATTGACTTTAATGGAGACAGGTGTTTTGGAGAGTAACTGTAAAGCGCGGGGTTACATTTTCATGTCAAAACATAGACTATAACGCTCCCTGAGTCACATGGGGTGTCTGTGCAAAATTTCGTGATTGTAAATGCGACGGTGCGAATTCCTTTAGCGGACATACACACACACACACTCAGCTTTATATATTAGATTTAATTATTTTTAATGTGTTCATGTAATACCTTTGTCTTAATCGATTCATGCCAGGAATATCCACAAGTAATCCTCCTTGTTGTATGTGGATCCATGCTCTCTGTATATCAGCTGTGAGTAAATGATATCCACCACTTAAAAGTATCTGCATAAGAAAATTAAAAATCCCACATTGAAAATTGTCTTTCATAATGTATTAATGTGACATTCACAACTAGACTTGTTTTGAATCAAAGCACAATATATTTTCTTCATTTGTGAAAAACCGCACGTGGTTTTTTGTACATTAGATTCCTAGATAAAAAAAAATGCTGAAAACAGTAAATAACATCAAAAGTTCTATATTCTTCACTGACATCAACTCTTTTTCACCCGGTATCAGTTGTTATAAACCTTTTCATTTGTAGCACCAACTAATTTATATGTTTGTATATGTAGATTTTTTATAAAAAAAAAATCATCAGGCAATTGACATAAATTGACAAGTATGATATAATCGACAGTACACAAATTTTAAAGGGAATACCTCACTTTTATAATATCTAAAGGGTTATCCATTTTTGGGAACAAATGATTTTTTCTTAAATTGGGTTTCATTAAGCATGTTTGCATCATAAATTCTATAAAATCTTACAACCTCTATTTTCCAAATACAACCTAAGGTATTTTAACAAACTTGTTAATAATGGAACTATGACTCGCATAGACCAATATCTATTCTTAAAGCACCACTCCAATGTTTGTTTTTCAGCGCTGGAGTGGAGCCTAAAGCCTGCTTTACATGTTACGATTTCGCATACAATGTCGTATGCGATCGTACCCGCCCCCATCGTATGTGCGGCGCGTTCAATTTGTTGAATGTGCCGGACATACGATTAACCGCGTCACACGTACTTACCCGTCCATACGACCGCGATGTGGGCGGCAAACGTCCACTTCCTGGAATGGGAGGGACGTTCGGCGTCACATCGACGTCACGCGGCAGCCGGCCAATAGAAGCAGAGGGGCGGAGATGAGCGGGACGTAAACATCCCACCCACCTCCTTCCGCATTGCCGGCTGGAGCCGCGGGACGCAGGTAAGATCTGTTCAATGTTCCCGGGGTGTCACACACTGCGATGTGTACTACCTCGGGAACATTGAACAACCCGACGTGCAATTCGTCAGGATTCAACAACGTGCATGCGATGAACGTTTTAACGTTCAATCGCAATCGCACGTAACTGTCACACACTACAATGTACCTTACGATGCCGGATGTGCGTCACTTACGACGTGACCCTGCCGACACATCGTAAGATATATTGTAGTGTGTAAAGCGGGCTTTAAAGGGAAACTGTCACCAGATTTGGTGACTATAAGCTGCGGCCACCACCAGTGGGCTCTTATATACATCATTCTAGCATGCTGTATATAAGAGCCCAAGCTGCTGTGTAGAGCATAAAAGTGAGTTTATAATACCTAAATGGTGGGTACGATGCAGACCGGTCAGATGGATGTCTCCTTTGTCCGGGTGCGACGCCTCCTCTTTCGGCCATCTTTGTCCTCCTTCTTCTGAAGCCTGGGTACATCACATGTTCTACGTCATGCACACAGGCCGCTATTGAGGTCCAGCGCAGGCGCACTACAATACTTTGATCTGCCCTGCTCAGGGTAGATCAAAGTGCGCCTGCACAGGACCTCAATGCTTTAACATTACTTCTGGGGCTGCTCACTATTCTTCATAAATATGCCTGATTGGT
The DNA here is from genome assembly GCF_048569485.1 of Anomaloglossus baeobatrachus. Classification (NCBI taxonomy): domain Eukaryota; kingdom Metazoa; phylum Chordata; class Amphibia; order Anura; family Aromobatidae; genus Anomaloglossus; species Anomaloglossus baeobatrachus. The sequence continues at coordinate 428,234,696 of NC_134354.1, read as the reverse complement.
TGCAATCAAATGCCATGTGCATGTCTATAGTGTAAAAATAAATAAATTGGCATAGGGACCCCATATTATGATACCCAGCACAGATGAAGTATACAGCTATAGGCTGCAGCCCCAGCCATGCACTTATCTTGGCTGTGAATCAAAATAAGAAGGAACGTATATGGCTATTTTTTTTTTTTTATTATTTCAATAAATAATTTTATGAAATCGGCATACAGTCTCTCCCAATTTTGATACCCAGCCATGATAAATCTGACAGTTGGGGGCTGGTATTCTCAGGCTGGGGAGGACCCATGGTTATTGGGCCCACCCTGCCTAAAAAGAGCAGCCTATAGCCGCCCAGGGTTGTAGCATCTATTGGATGCTACAAATCCGGAACTTTACTAGGCTCATCCCGATTGTCCTGGTGCAGTGTCAATTGGGGTAATAAGGGGTTAATGACAGCTCACAGCTGCCACTAAGCCCTAGATTAGTAATGGGAGGTGTCTATGAGACCCCACCATTACTATTCTGTAAGTGAAAAAAAATAAAACACAAAACAGAAAAAATTCTTTATTTGAAATAAAATACAAAAAAACTCCCTTTTTCTCCCTCTTATTAGCCCCCAAAGCATCCAAGTCCTACATGATCCACACGTGGTTCCACGACGATTCCAGCTCTGCTATATTACTGAAGGCACAGGATGCGGACACAGAACACGACCGCATGCTGTGGGCTTCAGGCAGAGACTGAACCGCAGCGATGAGCGATGATGTCTCTCAGGTTATTTGCAGTCATAGCTGAAGGTTCCAGCATTATGATGAGGTTTTGATGTGTTTTTTTTGCCAAGAGATGCAGAGTTGGTGCCAGAATATGGCATATAAATTTCAGCACCAAATCTGCAACTCTTGGCAAAAAACTTAACAAAAATAGTTTTGACACCATTTTGAAGCAGTTTTCTGCCAGAAGGTGCAAATTTGGTGCTGAAATCTGATGCAGGCATTTCAGCTCAAAATTTGCACCTCCTAGCAGAAAACAGCCATTTTCTGCCAGGAAATGCAGGTCTGTTAGCTCAGTGACCTCACCTGAGGTGGGATTACTGAGTTTAAGGAGGTCACCTGAGGTCATTTTACCTGCGATCACAGGTGGTGTACTGTGGAAACCTCCAGCTATGATTGCAAATAAACTGAGTGACTGCCTAAAGTCCACAGTGTGCGGACATGTTCTGTGTCCGTGCGCTGTGCCTTCAGTATGTACAAGTGCATCACAATAAATTAGAATATCATCAAAAAGTTAAATTATTTCAGAAATTCAATACAAAAAGGGACACTAATTCAATACAAAAAGGGAAACACATATACTATATAGAGTCATTACAGAGTGATCTATTTCAAGTGTTTATTTCTGTTAAAGGAGTTGTCCGACATTAGCTTAACAAAAACTTTTGAGTTTATCTGTGCTGTATTGTCATATAAATCACACCTACATTGTTATTTTTTGTTTTCTAACTTTTGTTCCTCTTGAATTATCCCTTTATTCTCTGCAGCTCTTGTTTACATTCAGATCCAGCAAACATGATAACTTCCTGTGCAAAACCTCAGTCAGAGCTGTCACCACCCAGCCTCAGTGTCCAGCCTCGCCCTCTGCCCGCCCCCTGCACACACATTCCCTGTCAGTATTCTTCCCCAGCACCTGACCTGGTATCACTACAGCATTGCAAATAACAGCCCCACATCGGGCTCTGCACCGCACACGCACACATATGGCTCTGCACCGCACACGTATGCTCTGCACCGCACACGCACACATATGACTCTGTACTGCACACATATAGCTCTGTACCGCACACGCACACATATGGCTCTGTACCGCACACGCACACATATGGCTCTGCACACGTACACGCACACATATGGCTCTGCACATGCACACGCACACATATGGCTCTGCACCGCACACATATGGTTCTGTACCGCACACACACACATATGGCTCTGCACCGCACACGCACACATATGACTCTGCACCGCACACGCACACATATGGCTCTGCACCGCACACATATGGCTCTGCACACGGACACATATGGCTCTGCACACGCATACATATGGCTCTGCACACGCACACATATGACTGCACACGCACACACATGGCTCTGCACCGCACACGCACACATATGGCTGTGCACCGCACACGCACACATATGGCTCTGCACCGCACACGCACACATATGGCTCTGCACCGCACACACACATATATGGCTCTGCACCGCACACGCACACATATGGCTCTGCACACCCACACATATGGCTCTGCACACGCACACATATGGCTCTGTACCGCACACGCACACATATGGCTCTGTACCGCACACGCACACATATGGCTCTGCACCGCACACGCACACATATGGCTCTGCACCCCCCCCCATAGGGAACACATGTAGGGAGTACATACTCACCCGTCCTCGGTCCCCGCCGCTCCTGCACGTTCGCCAGCTGTCTGTGCTCTGGAAATATCAGCACAGTAGTGACGTCACCGCTGTGCTGAAGAGAGCACAGACAGCGGGAGGGACAGTGATGAGAAGCAGCACTTTCAAATGTACCAGCATCTGTGATCTGTGATGCCGGTACATTTGAATGTGTGATCCTGAGCAGGGGGCCCGGTGCTGGCGCTGACACCACGGCAGCCGCCGCCAGGCCCCTCCCCCAGGTCACGGACCCCACAGCAGTGCAGGGGGAGGTTACTGGAGAGTAAAAGAGGTGCGGGGGAATGTGTGGGAGGGTGCAGGGAAGGGGGCGGGGCTCATCGCACTGTACCCGCCCAGCAGGGAGGCGACATGCTGTTCCACATTTGCATGTCAACATGGCCCTGCCCATGTTGAGATGAAATGACCGGAAGCAGCAAAATCGCGGCAGAAGCGGTCACATGACCACTCTGAGACGGGCTGACAGCAGGGCAGGTAAGTGGTCTCTATCTGCTTACCTGCCCCAATGTAGCCCAATAGGGAAATAAAAAAAAAGTCAAAGAAGCTGGATAACCCCTTTAATATTGTTGATTATGGCTTACAGCCAATGAAAACCTAAAAGTCATTATCTCAGAAAATTTGAATAATTACCACAAAACACCTGCAAAGGCTTCATAAGCATTTAAAATGGTTCCTTGGTCTAGTTTAGGAGGCTACACAATCATGGGGAAGACTGCAGATTTGACAGATGTCCAGAAGGCAGTTATTGACACACTCCACAAGGAGGGTACCCACAAAAGGTCATTGCTCAGGAAGCTGGCTGTTCACAGAATGCTGTATCCAAGCATATTAATGGAAAGTTGAGTGGAAGGAAAAATTGTGGTAGAAAAAGATGCACAAGCAACCGGGATAACCGCAGCCTTGATAGGATTGTTAAGAAAATGCCATTCAAAAATTTGGGGGAGATTCACAAGGAGTGGACTGCTGCTGGAGTCAGTGCTACAATAGCCACCACACACAGATGTATCCAGGACATGGGCTACAACTGTCACATTCCTTGTGGTGTCAAGCCACTTATGACCAAGAGATATCGCCAGAAGCATCTTACCTGGGCCAAGGAGAAAAAGAACTGGACTGTTGCTCAGTGGTCCAAGGTGTTGTTTTCCGATTAAAGTAAATTTTGAATTTCATTTGGAAATCAATGTCCCAGAGTCTGGAGGAAGAGTGGAGAGGCCACAATCCAAGCTGCTTGAGTTCTAGTGGGATGTTTCCACAATCAGTGATGGTTTGGGGAACCATGTCATCTGCTGGTGTAGGTCCACTGTGTTTTATCAAGACCAAATTCAGCGCAGCCGTCTAGCAGGAAATTTTAGAACACTTCATGCTTCCCTCTGCCTCAAGTTTTTTGGAGATGGAAATTTAATTTTCCAGCAGGAGTTGTCACCTGTTCACACTGCCAAAAGTACCAATACCTGGTTTAATAACCACAGTATCACTGTGCTTGATTGGCCAGCAAACTCACCTGACCTAAACCTCATTGAGACTCTATGGGGTATTGTCAAGAGGAAGATGAGAGACACCAGACCCAACAATGCAAACAAGCTGAAGGCAACTATCAAAGCAACCTGGGCTGCCATGACATTTCAGCAGTACCACAGGCTGATTGCATCCATGCCACGCCTCATTGATGCTGTAATTCCAGCAAAAGGAGCTCCGACCAAGTATCGAGTGCATTTACTGTACATAGGCCAATATTTCTGAGTTTAATATCATTATTTCAGTTGGTCTTATATAATTTTTGAATGGCCTTTTCTTAACATGCCTATCAAGGCTTATTTATAACCTATCAGTTATCCCGGTTGCTTGTGCACCTTTTTCAAACACACATTTTCCTTCCACTCAACTTTCCATTAATATGCTTGGATAGAGCACTCTGTGAACAGCCAGCTTCTTGAACAATGACCTTTTGTGGCTTACCCACCTTGTGGAGTGTGTCGATGACTGCTTTCTGGACATCTGTCAATTCAGCAATCTTCCCCATGATTGTGTAGTCTACTGAATCAGACTAAACGCTTTACACACTGCGACATCGCTCGCATCGGCTAGCGATGTCGCATGCGATAGCACCCGCCCCCGTCGGTGGCATACCTGCGCAGTGACGTCGCTGTGACCGGCGAACCGCCTCCTTTCTAAGGTGGCGGTTCCTTCAGCGTCACAGCGACGTTACAGCAGCGTCACTGAACTGCCGTCCAATAGAAAAGGACTGTCGGAGATGAGCGGCCGGAACATGCCGCCCACCTCCTTCGTTCCTCCTTTTCCGGTGGACGCAGGTAAGGAGAGGTTTGTCGTTCCAGTGGCGTCACACATAGCGATGTGTGCTGCCACAGGAACGACAAACAACATCGTTACTGCAGCAGCAACGATAATTGGGAAGAGGGGGGCATGTCACCGATGAGCGATTTTGAACGTTTTTGCGACGATTCAAAATCGCTCATAGGTGTCACACACAACGACATCGCTAAAGCGGCCAGATGTGCGTCACAAATTCCGTGACCTCAACGAGATCGCTTTAGCGACCATCGTAAAGCCACCTTTAGGGACCATTTAAAATACTTAGGAAGCTTTTGCAGGTGTTTTATGGTAATTATTCTAATTTTCTGAGATAATGACTCTTGGGTTTTCATTGGCTCTAAGCCATGATTATCAACATTAGCAGAAATAAACACTTGAAATAGATCACTGTTTGTAATGACTCTATATAATATATGCATTTCCTTTTTTTATATTGCATTATTAACTATTATACTATACTATTATTACTATTATAAATTAACTTTTGATGATATTCTAATTTATTGAGATGCACTTATGTAGCACGTATGTAGCAGAACTTGAATCGTCATGGGACCTCATGTGGAATATGTCGGAACTTGGTGTTTGGAGGGTGTTTATAAAGGGGAGGAAAAGGATTTTTATTTTATTTCAAATTAAGGATATTTTCAGTTTTTGTTTTTATTTATTTTCACTTACAGATTAGTAATGGTGGGGTCTTATGACACCTCCCATTACTAATCTAGGGCTTAGTGGCAGCTGTAATCTGTCATTAACCCCTTATTACCCCAATCGCCACCGCACACCGCACCACAGCAATTGGGATGAGCAGGGTAGAGTTACAGAGGTATTGCATCTAATGGATGCTACAATCTTGAGCGGCTACAAGCTGCTATTTTTAGGCAGGGTGGGCCCAATAACCATGGGTCCTCACCAGCCTGGGAATACCAGCCAACAACTGTCGGCTTTATCATGATGTTTTTTAAAATTATTTATATAAATATTTTTTTTTTAAAAAGCTGCATGCGTTCCCTTTTATTTCGATACACATCCAAGATAAGTGCATGGTTGGGGGCTGCAGCCTGTAGCAATATTCTTTATCTGTGCTGGGTATCATAATATTTGGATAATATAAAGTTCTCACATTTAGTATTTTTAATTATCTCACAATGAGACACTAATGCATAATATTTCAAATATGATGTTAATGAGCTGCATTGGAAGTATTATGAGCGGCTCGAAAAATGTGTCACATCCGCGTGGGATACTCAGTAAGTATAATGCACCTGCTTTCCATGTTTCTTCTTTATTTTTCCTTTATTTTTTTTTTTAATTACCCGAGTTGCCAGATCCGTATCATTATCTAGAGTTCCCTGAGAACTCAGAGCCCAGGTTTGGGGCTCGGGTACTTCTGAACCCGTGCAGATCTGGTCTTTTACAGTCCGGGTCAGCCCATCACTAATTAAGACTCAATAAATCCTTTACAACAGGTTTAATGCTGGCGTTCCTGCACTGTCCTGCCTCTCCCCTCCAGCAGGAATGCCAACCTACTCACTGCTGTGGCCAGACTGCACAATCTCCTGCCTTTCCATGGCCTCCCACTTACTCTCCTGCTGCCTCCTGCTCCCAATGCCTGCGCACACTGCACAGTTCTCCCATAAGTGCACTAAGGGAGCACACACACTCCTTCCCTGCTCTTAAAGATCCAGTACACTATTACCCAGCCTATGGCTGAGAGGTACTGACTATTTACGGCATTTTCACCCTAGGGGACCTGGCTAAGCAACGTGTTTAGTGCTTGCTAGCTAGTTATCAGGTCCCATATATACTGTGCCTGTTACCTGTACCTGTGCTCACCTTCCCATACCTGTCAGTAGCTGTCCTGTCCTCTGTACCTGCCTGCACTAGCCGTCCTGACTGTATCAGCTGTCCTGGCTGCACCTGTCCACACCTGAGACTATACCTGCCTGCACCTGAGTCTGTCCCTGCATCTTCTATCCTTTGGGTAAACTGCCACAGTCCTGGACACTGCCCTGGGAATGGCACCTGGCATCTACCGCCAGCGAAGCCCATCCTCACCATCGAAGGCTCTAGCAAATACACGGTAGGCGCTTAGTTAAACCCCTTCTACGTCAGGTCCCACCTGTGGTCCAGTGGGTGTACTTCCACTCGCCTCCCCAGCAAGTGTTACAGTTTTGTTTAGGCCATTGACTCCAACACCCTTACGCTTCCAGCATTGCCCCAAGAAATGCCGTACATGCGAGACCAGCTGTATCAAATTCTGTTTTTTCTGCGATCTGTAAACATCTGTTTGAACCATGACCAGCTGTCTCTTCTGCATCTGTCCAGGCTGAACCACATCCCAGTCTCGTCTGTCTGCTCCACATGACAGATGAAAAGGATATGCCTGGCTCCATCCCTCCAGAGGCCATAGGATTCCAAATTTCCAGCTGCCACTCCTGCAACTATGTAGGTTGATTATATCAAGGTTTCCGAGCAATGACAAAAACATTGTCAAGCCAAGGGTTTGTGTCTCTACTGCGGAGGAGCAGAACACTTCGTCCATGCTTGTCCTGTGAGGCTAGGACTCTCTTGCCTTGGGTCTGTTGGAGGGTCTACCTAAGGTGAGAACAATCCCTCTTCTCTGTTGATTCTGTCTGTGTCCATATCATATGGCAGAACTCGGTGATTTGAGACGGTCCATCTAGATTGCGGGTCTGCTGGACACTTCATACAACAGGCTGTGGTGGATCAGTACAGGATTCTCATCTGACGCATTTAGAATCCTTTGAATGTGTCATCTGTCAATGGAGTACTCTTGTCTAAACCCATACACTTAATTTCTGAATAAGTGTAACTACAGGTGGGAACTTCACATTCTGATTTCCTTCCTGCTGCTTTCAAATTTGTGTAGCCCGCTTCTCCTGGGTCTGTCTTGGCTCTGTACTCACAAGCTTGTTTTGGACTGGAAATCCAGAGAGGTGCTCCAGTGGAGGCAGAATTGCCATAAAAGGTGTCTGGTTGGTGCTCAACCATCCTGATCTTCTGAGGTACCACCATACCACCTGGTTCTGCTTGCTGCCTGTCAGTCTTCAAGCCTGTCAGTCTGCTTCTTTCCTGTCAACAGTGTAAGTTGACTTTGAAGAGAGGAGAGAGGAAATACAATGTGTCCCTGAATCCTCTGAGACAACTACTCTGGAGACCAGTTCAGGAGCAGGAAAAAAGCCTCCCAAGCAACAGCCATTCATTTTATCCCTTCCACCTGCCATTCCTATACCCGGCAACTCTGAAGACATCTTTCTGGGAAAGACATATCTTTTAAGACTAGTGAAGAGGGGGTGTAAGGGGGTGGGTGTACTTTAACGCCAGCAACCCTGCACTGTCCTGCTTCTCCCCTTCAGCAGGGACGCTGACATACTCTCTGTCATGACCACACTCTGCGCTCCCCTGCCTCTCTGGCTGCCTCCTGCTCCCGAGCCTGCATACATAGCACAGGTCTCCAAGGAGTGCGCTTAGGTCATGCTCACGGTCTTTCCCTGATCTTAATGGGCCAGCACACTGTTACCCGGAAGTGCTCCTCAGCCTATAGCTGAGAAATACTGACTATTTAAGGAAACTTACCCCTTGGAAGCTAGTTGTCAGGTCCCGTGTATCCTGTGCCAGCTATCTGTACCTGTGCTCACCTTCCAATACCTGTCAGTATCTACTGTACCCTCCATAGCTGCTTGCAGCAGCCATCCTGTCTGCATCAGCTGTCCCAGATGCACCTGTTTGCATCTGAAACTGTACCTGATTGCACTTGAGTCCGTCCCTGCATCTGCTATCCATTGGGTCAGTTTCCATAGCCCTGGACACTGCCCTGGGAGTGGCACCTGGCATAAATTGGCAGCCAACCCCATACACATCATCAGAGGTTCATACAGCGTTACACAGTCCTAGACATAGTGTGGCCCACAGGCCACATCTGTCCCTCTGGCTGTTCCATTCTGGCCTGCGGACCGAGACAGCCGAAGGGCTGAAAACAGTGGACTGCAAGCCGCACCATGCCCTCCACCGCCCGATGTCACTGCTATCTGTATTCTCAGGATGCAAATAGAGGTAAATACATTGGTGGAGGAGGGGCCGCCAACTCCTTTTTCCACCAGTCAGCATGTGAGACAGGTGACGCGATGACGTCACATTAGCGTGTCTGCGGTGTGTAGGGTCAGTGTACACAGCACCGGGGGAAAAGGAGCGAGGCGAGTATGTGGTGTTTTTTTCACATATGTATGGGCTCATACTGTATGTAGGGTATTATGTGGGAGTCATTAGGTATATAGGAGGCTATATGAAGCTCATGATGTATACAGGAGGCTATGTAGGGTTCATGTTGTATGCAGGAGTCTATGTGGGGACTATAAGTTATATAGTAGGCTATGTGGGGCTCATGCTTTATTTAGAAAGCTGGGTGGGGCTCATGCTGTATTTAGGAGGCTATGTGTGGCTCATAATATATAAAAGAGTCTTTGTGGGGCTAAGAATGTATATAGAAGGCAATGTAAGGCTCATGTTGAATGTAGGAGGTTATGCAGGGCTCATAATGTGTATAAGAGGCTATGAGAGGACTCGTGCTGTATTTAAGAGGCTATGTGTGGCTCATGCTGTATTTAGGATGCTATGTAGAGGCTCATGCTGTATTTAGAAAGCTATGTGGGGGCTCACACTGCATTTAGGAGGCTGTATAGGGTTTTATACGGCATTTAGGAGGATGTCTGGGGCTTATACTCTATATAGACAGGGGGCTCACACTGTATATACTGTAACGAGCAAAAGGTAACAATATTTTGAACTTTTGACATTCAGACTCCATATCTCACTATCCATTACAGCTTCAACGTGAGACTACCTTAATTTTACAGGCAATCATCTTGGCTATCTCATACATAAATTTGACATAGCTATTTAGCATATGATTAGTTGTACAGATTCTTGTCATGTCACTGTCTTGTTACTGTTTTGTTCCTGGTGTTTGAATAATTGTTTTTCTTCCTGTATACTACAAATTACAACCTGTTCTCACATTACATAATAGCTCAGTGTGTTATTAGGTTGATTCCCAAGTGAAAGGTCACTTGTTTGAATTGAGGAGCAGCCATGAAGAAGATTTCCCAAGAAAAAAAGGAACAGCATCATCCAGTTCATCAATAGTCTTTCAGCTAAACTGCATTGTGAGTGCCATGACAATTGGAAGAATATGAAATTAAGTCTGTACATCCATTCAAAAGCCAACAGGTGGACGCCCAGGCAAATTACCAGAGTCAACAAGTCTGCATGATACTCAGTGAGTTAAAGGCTGAAAACCATGTTTGAAATACTGTGGCATTTCAAAGAAGAACTAACCTTAAAAGCTGCGGGTGTCTGGAGGATTTTCCCTGTGCTGCTCCCTTTGAGTGACAGGTAGAGACCTGTATGTATATATATGGAGAGACCTGTCGATCCAGTGTAGCAGGCAGGGAGATTTCACCGGGGACCTGCCTGCCTGACTAGTCCCTCTTGCGTCTCAGTCCCCAACTCTTTTAAAGTATGTTTCACACTGAAATGTTGCAGAGTTTCATAGTCATACAACCTAGCTGAAATAATGCAGCCAGTGTCTTATACATACAGTTAGGTCCAGAAATATTTGGACAGTGACACAAGTTTTGTTATTTTAGCTGTTTACAAAAACATGTTCAGAAATACAATTATATATATATATAACATGGGCTGAAAGTGCACACTCCCAGCTGCAATATGAGAGTTTTCACATCCAAATCGGAGAAAGGGTTTAGGAATCATAGCTCTGTAATGCATAGCCTCCTCTTTTTCAAGGGACCAAAAGTAATTGGACAAGGGACTCTAAGGGCTGCAATTACCTCTGAAGGCATCTCCCTCGTTAACCTGTAATCAATGAAGTAGTTAAAAGGTCTGGGGTTGATTACAGGTGTGTGGTTTTGCATTTGGAAGCTGTTGCTGTGACCAGACAACATGCGGTCTAAGGAACTCTCAATTGAGGTGAAGCAGAACATCCTGAGGCTGAAAAAAAAGAAAAAATCCATCAGAGAGATAGCAGACATGCTTGGAGTAGCAAAATCAACAGTCGGGTACATTCTGAGAAAAAAGGAATTGACTGGTGAGCTTGGGAACTCAAAAAGGCCTGGGCGTCAACGGATGACAACAGTGGTGGATGATCGCCGCATAATTTCTTTGGTGAAGAAGAACCCGTTCACAACATCAACTGAAGTCCAGAACACTCTCAGTGAAGTAGGTGTATCTGTCTCTAAGTCAACAGTAAAGAGAAGACTCCATGAAAGTAAATACAAAGGGTTCACATCTAGATGCAAACCATTCATCAATTCCAAAAATAGACAGGCCAGAGTTAAATTTGCTGAAAAACACCTCATGAAGCCAGCTCAGTTCTGGAAAAGTATTCTATGGACAGATGAGACAAAGATCAACCTGTACCAGAATGATGGGAAGAAAAAAGTTTGGAGAAGAAAGGGAATGGCACATGATCCAAGGCACACCACATCCTCTGTAAAACATGGTGGAGGCAACGTGATGGCATGGGCATGCATGGCTTTCAATGGCACTGGGTCACTTGTGTTTATTGATGACATAACAGCAGACAAGAGTAGCCGGATGAATTCTGAAGTGTACCGGGATATACTTTCAGCCCAGATTCAGCTAAATGCCGCAAAGTTGATCGGACGGCGCTTCATAGTACAGATGGACAATGACCCCAAGCATACAGCCAAAGCTACCCAGGAGTTCATGAGTGCAAAAAAGTGGAACATTCTGCAATGGCCAAGTCAATCACCAGATCTTAACCCAATTGAGCATGCATTTCACTTGGTCAAATCCAGACTTAAGACGGAAAGACCTACAAACAAGCAAGACCTGAAGGCTGCGGCTGTAAAGGCCTGGCAAAGCATTAAGAAGGAGGAAACCTAGCGTTTGGTGATGTCCATGGGTTCCAGACTTAAGGCAGTGATTGCCTCCAAAGGATTCGCAACAAAATATTGAAAATAAAAATATTTTGTTTGGGTTTGGTTTATTTGTCCAATTACTTTTGACCTCCTAAAATGTGGAGTGTTTGTAAAGAAATGTGTACAATTCCTACAATTTCTATCAGATATTTTTGTTCAAACCTTCAAATTAAATGTTACAATCTGCACTTGAATTCTGTTGTAGAGGTTTCATTTCAAATCCAATGTGGTGGCATGCAGAGCCCAACTCGCGAAAATTGTGTCACTGTCCAAATATTTCTGGACCTAACTGTATATGCTGTCCATGGATCGGGCAGCATGCATCAGCTGTCAGGTACTCTTTAATGAAGGCTCGTATTGTGTACCGCTAATAATGTGCAGTTGAAAAAGGGGACAAGGTCAGACTTAAAAAAAATAGAGCCAAAATGGTAATTATTATTCTAAAATGTGAAGGAAATATGTCTGGTATGTGCGCTACACCACAGGGCTGCATATTTCATGATAGTAGATTATAATGGTAAGAAGTAACCGTGACCAGAGGGACTAATTTTACTTTTGCTATGGGCCTATAGAGGCACTGGTATATAAACTTAAACAATATGTTGATGTCAGCTTACTCATAGATGACTGTATGAAAAAGCTAAGCATATAATAATCAATATATGGAGCTGTCTATTACGTCAAATGTTTAAATGAAAATGTGTTAACAATCATTTATTCATATAGAGATAGACCTTTTGATCTTAGCTCAAGAACTGAAATTTGAAATATAAAATATTGAAAATTTCCTCTAGTTGAGCTTTCGAAAGCCAAAGATTGCCTTTAATCCTTTAGGACCCATTAAAGACCTGCACTACGGGCATGAAACCAGTGATAAGACATTACCTGTCTGATAGCAGGAAAATCGTTGGCAGCCATGATAGATTCTTTCAGTAACATAAGCAAAACAAGGCAGAAGCTTTCCATTACATTACGATTCCAATTTTGCATGAACAGTTGATCCCATATTAGCAAAACTGCAGGCAAATCTAGTGAATTCACAAATCCCTGTGGTTGGAAACAAGAAAAAGCATTAATACAATTATTTGTCGTCCAAATCATAGTGCTCAGTCTTATGAAATGATTGTGATATGGGCAAGGATGCATACATATTATATATATATATATATATATATACAGTACAGACCAAACGTTTGGACACACCTTCTCATTCAAAGAGTTTTCTTTATTTTCATGACTCTAGAAATTGTAGATTCACATTGAAGGCTTCAAAACTATGAATTAAAACATGTGGAATGAAATACTTAAAAAAGTGTGAAACAACTGAAAATATTTCTTATATTCTAGATTCTTCAAAGTAACCACCTTTTGCTTTGATTACTGCTTTGCACACTTTTGGCATTCTCTTGATGAGCTTCAAGAAGTAGTCACCGGAAAGGGTTTTCCAACAGTCTTGAAGGAGTTCCCAGAGATGCTTAGCACTTGTTGGCCCTTTTGCCTTCACTCTGCGGTCCAGCTCACCCCAAACCATCTCAATTGGGTTCAGGTCTGGTGACTGTGGCCTTTACACAGCCTGGAGGTTTGTTTGGGATCATTGTCCTGTTGAAAAATAAATGATGGTCCAACTAAACGCAAACCGGATGGAATAGCATGCCGCTGCAAGATGCTGTGGTAGCCATGCTGGTTCAGTATGCCTTCAATTTTGAGTAAATCCCCAACAGTGTCACCAGCAAAGCACCCCCACACCATTACACCTCCTCCTCCATGCTTCACGGTGGGAACCAGGCATGTAGAGTCCATCCGTTCACCTTTTCTACAAAGATACGGTGCTTGGATCCAAAGATCTCAAATTTGGACTCATCAGACCAAAGCACAGATTTCCACTGGTCTAATGTCCATTCCTTGTGTCCTTTAGCCCAAACAAGTCTCTCCTGCTTGTTGCCTGTCCTTAGCAGTCGTTTCCTAGCAGCTATTTTACCATGAAGGCCTGCTGCACAAAGTCTCCTCTTAAAAGTTGTTCTAGAGATGAGAAGGCATGTCCAAACATTTGCTTTGTACTGTATGTATATATTTATATTTACAAAAAAAAGGCTTGAGAAAGGTTCCAAAAAGAAAGCTGACATGCAGCAGTTTGGCTGAATAAAGGATCCTCACACTTTTTCACCATTTTGGAATTGCTCTCTATATAGCTCAAGTACTATTAGGCCACATGCACAAGTTGGGTATTTGGTGAGATTTTTAGTATTTGGAAGCCAAAACCAGCAATGGAACAATCAGAGGAAAAGTATAATAGAAACACCAGCACCAATTCTGTATTTTTTACCCACTCCTGGTTTTGGCTTATAAATACTGATATAAAATACTGTTCAAATACTCAATGTGTGCACATGGCCGTACGTGCACGTAGAATGGTAATCATCAACCAGTTAATGACAAACATTAATAACTAATATTGTTTTTGGTAGCATTGTCTTCCATAATTTCTTATCCTTGCCAACTGTCATTTGCATGCCAGTTTAAAACAATGGCTGGATATGAAGTCTAATGCGGGCATCACACGAGACGATCTATCGTGCGATGCATCGTCGGGGTCACGGTTTTGTGATGCACATCCGGCATCGCTTGCGACGTCGTTTCGTGTGACACCTCCGAGTGACGCTGAATCGGTCACAAATCGTGAGTCGTGTACTCGTCGCTTATTTTTAAAAAATTGTTTATTTTTAATGGCGGCGGTTGTTCATCGTACCTGGGGCAGCACACATCGCTCTGTGTGACACCCCGGGAACGATGAACACAGCTTACCTGCGTCCCGCGGCTCCCGCCGGCAATGCGGAAGGAAGGAGGTGGGCGGGATGTTTACATCCCGCTCCTCTCCGCCCCGCCGCTTCTATTGGCCGGCCACTGTGTGACGTCGCTGTGACGCCGAACATCCCTCCCCTTCAGGAAGTGGATGTTCGCCACCCACAGCGAGGTCGCTCAGCAGGTAAGTACGTGTGACAGGGGTTTAACGACTTTGTGCACCACAGGCAACTAATTGCCCGTGACGCACAAACGACGGGGGCGGGTACGATCGCTCGTGCAATCGCATGGTAGATCGTACCGTGTGAAGCCCGCATAAGGATGTGTGCTCATGATCAGTGTTTGCAGCGTTTTGGATGTAGTGTGTTTTCGCTGCGTTGTACAGTACAAGCACAGTGGATGGGATTTCTAGAGATCCCATGCCCACTGTGCGTGTACGGCCAGCAGCGAAAACTGGCCTGCGGTTCAGCTTTCCAGATGTTCAGATGTCAGTTATTTGCTGCGGAGTCACAAGCATCATCCGTAGGGAGAACACAAGCGAGACATCACAGCGCCCTGAACCCTGATCATGGGCATGAGTAGCTGTCGTTAAGTGCGTCCTCCTGCGGAGGAGACTCACGGTCCCGCAGGTCAGCACCCGCCGCGTCCCGGACATGGTGGGTCCTGATCATGGGCACGTACCCTAAGAAAACCTACAGTTAGGTCCAGAAATATTTGGACAGTGACACAATTTTCGCGAGTTGGGCTCTGCATGCCACCACATTGGATTTGAAATGAAACCTCTACAACAGAATTCAAGTGCAGATTGTAATGTTTAATTTGAAGGTTTGAACAAAAATATCTGATAGAAATTGTAGGAATTGTACACATTTCTTTAAAAACACTCCACATTTTAGGAGGTCAAAAGTAATTGGACAAATAAACCAAACCCAAAAAAAAAAATATTTTATTTTCAATATTTTGTTGCGAATCCTTTGGAGGCAATCACTGCCTTAAGTCTGGAACCCATGGACATCACCAAACGCTGGGTTTCCTCCTTCTTAATGCTTTGCCAAGCCTTTACAGCCGCAGCCTTCAGGTCTTGCTTGTTTGTGGGTCTTTCCATCTTAAGTCTGGATTTGAGCAAGTGAAATGCATGCTCAATTGGGTTAAGATCTGGTGATTGACTTGGCCATTGCAGAATGTTCCACTTTTTTGCACTCATGAACTCCTGGGTAGCTTTGGCTGTATGCTTGGGGTCATTGTCCATCTGTACTATGAAGCGCCGTCCGATCAACTTTGCGGCATTTGGCTGAATCTGGGCTGAAAGTATATCCCGGTACACTTCAGAATTCATCCGGCTACTCTTGTCTGCTGTTATGTCATCAATAAACACAAGTGACCCAGTGCCATTGAAAGCCATGCATGCCCATGCCATCACGTTGCCTCCACCATGTTTTACAGAGGATGTGGTGTGCCTTGGATCATGTGCCGTTCCCTTTCTTCTTCAAACTTTTTTCTTCCCATCATTCTGGTACAGGTTGATCTTGGTCTCATCTGTCCATAGAATACTTTTCCAGAACTGAGCTGGCTTCATGAGGTGTTTTTCAGCAAATTTAACTCTGGCCTGTCTATTTTTGGAATTGATGAATGGTTTGCATCTAGATGTGAACCCTTTGTATTTACTTTCATGGAGTCTTCTCTTTACTGTTGACTTAGAGACAGATACACCTACTTCACTGAGAGTGTTCTGGACTTCAGTTGATGTTGTGAACGGGTTCTTCTTCACCAAAGAAAGTATGCGGCGATCATCCACCACTGTTGTCATCCGTGGACGCCCAGGCGTTTTTGAGTTCCCAAGCTCAGCAGTCAATTCCTTTTTTCTCAGAATGTACCCGACTGTTGATTTTGCTACTCCAAGCATGTCTGCTATCTCTCTGATGGATTTTTTCTTTTTTTTCAGCCTCAGGATGTTCTGCTTCACCTCAGTTGAGAGTTCCTTAGACCGCATGTTGTCTGGTCACAGCAACAGCTTCCAAATGCAAAACCACACACCTGTAATCAACCCCAGACCTTTTAACTACTTCATTGATTACAGGTTAACGAGGGAGACGCCTTCAGAGTTAATTGCAGCCCTTAGAGTCCCTTGTCCAATTACTTTTGGTCCCTTGAAAAAGAGGAGGCTATGCATTACAGAGCTATGATTCCTAAACCCTTTCTCTGATTTGGATGTGAAAACTCTCATATTGCAGCTGGGAGTGTGCACTTTCAGCCCATATTATATATATAATTGTATTTCTGAACATGTTTTTGTAAACAGCTAAAATAACAAAACTTGTGTCACTGTCCAAATATTTCTGGACCTAACTGTAGAAGAAGAAGACACAGAGTCTCCCTAAACAATATACAAATGTGAATAAACATAATGTAACATAAAAGCATAACACATAAAAGTAGCAATGCTGATTATATATATATATATATATTATTATAAAAAAAATGACATCAAATCTGTATTATATTTTTTATTTTATTTTTGTAATACACGTTAAATAATTAAACCAACTACATTATTTCCCATAAATCACTGACAGAGTTGACAATTCCCTTTTTTTTTCCAATTGGTTGTACTTACACACCTACAATATTGCAACATATTTACCATCTCATTTCAAAAGTTATGAAGAATGTCCATGATTGCAGATTAGGCACTTAAGACATGAACTCCACTGTTGTAATTTTACATACAATATTTTATGAATGCCCATGATTGTACTTACCTCACCCATCCACTTTCTAAGAAAGATGACTGGACTTGCCAGGTGATCCTTGTGGAAGTTAGACAAGTTTTCAGGCTTGTAGCTACTTGCATAAAGTTTAAGAGCTTCTTCTCTCTCTCTAGCTATCAATTCTACCAAGAAATCCTGCAGATAGAAAGAGAATATTGCCACCTGCAAATTACCGTACTCCCTTTTTTAACATATCATTCAGATAGGCATTGCAAAGATGGAAAAATTAAAAAAAAAGAGTTACTGCTGTTATCATCAAAATATATTATGTTCTACAAAATTAAATGTTAGTATACACAAAACCTTGTAAATCAGATACATAGCCTATCAAACTAAACATATATAGCAACACATGAGAACGCCAAAGTATAAGGTTTACAAATTGATTTTATTAAATACACTTTAAAAGACAAAAAGTGAAAAAGAGGAATGTAAGAATACAAAACACTGCATAAAAGCCAGAACCTGGTGCAAAACAGATTATATATATATATATATATATATATATATATCAAAGTTGATTGTAAATAATTTAATAGAGGGTGGATCTACAAGATACAGATGAGCCCAAAAAGATTTTTTACAAACATCAGCAGGCAAAAACAGTCAGACATGCAAAAAAAGCTAAAACGACCTTTGTAAAGTGCCACATGCTGGGAAAAGTGCACCACCGTTATGCAGGTTTAGTCAGTAAGGAAATTTATAGAGAGATTTTATTTATTTATAATTGGTCACAGTAAGAGGATCCCCATCAGTACATTGTGCAAACAGGTGGGTTCATATGAAGCAAAGTGACCAATGCAATTCATAAACACATGCAAACAGAGGCGTACATACGATGGGCAAGCTTAATCAAAAAGATCCATTACCTCAAGAGAATAGAGCACCAGGACCGGCAACCTCAACATATGTTTCCAAATGGGTCTTCGTCAGGAGATGTGGCTTATTCGGTGCAACACAGGTTTATTTATACAGGTAAATGACCTATCCAGAATTCAGGAAACTATCATGTGACCCAAATCATTAGAAACCATCTCGGGCAAAAAGGAAATGCAGAGAGAGCCAATAGTGGCAGCTGTCACTGGCGCATGCGCACTGGGCCGCAATCCATAAAACAGGAAATTCCATGCTCTGGAAAGTGCAGCGTCTGCATCCCATGTCGCTAGGCGACTGGTAGGCGTGCACCTGTGTAGAGCCGGAGCACAGGCATTCCATGGATGGCAGGCCAGCTAGATGCGCTCTGTGATCGGGCAGAGAGCCAATAGTGGCAGCTGTTAGTGCCTGCGTTCCATTAACAGCGGGGATGAGCCGCATACGTCATATAGAAAGGGGAATCCTGTCTGATCCGATCACGTCACTGGCGCATGCACACTGGGCCGCAATCCATAAAACAGGAAATGCCATGCTCCGGATAGTGCATGCGCCAGTGACGTGATCGGATCAGACAGGATTCCCCTTTCTATATGACGTATGCGGCTCACCCCCGCCGTTAATGGAACGTAGGCACTAACAGCTGCCACTATTGGCTCTCTCTGCATTTCCTTTTTGCCCCAGATGGTTTCTAATGATTTGGGTCACATGATAGTTTCCTGAATTCTGGATAGGTCATCTACCTGTATAAATAAACCTGTGTTGCACCGAATAAGCCACACCTCCTGACAAAGACCCATTTGGAAACATATGTTGAGATTGCCGGTCCTGGTGCTCTATTCTCTTGAGGTAATGGATCTTTTTGATTAAGCTTGCCCATCGTATGTACGCCTCTGTTTGCATGTGTTTATGAATTGCATTGGTCACTTTGCTTCATATGAACCCACCTGTTTGCACAATGTATTGGTGGGGATCCTCTTACTGTGACCAATTATAAATAAATAAAATCTCTCTATAAATTTCCTTACTGACTAAACCTGCATAACGGTGGTGCACTTTTCCCAGCATGTGGCACTTTACAAAGGTCGTTTTAGCTTTTTTTGCATGTCTGACTGTTTTTGCCTGCTGATGTTTGTAAAAAATCTTTTTGGGCTCATCTGTATCTTGTAGATCCACCCTCTATTAAATTATTTACAATCAACTTTGATATATATATAATCTGTTTTGCACCAGGTTCTGGCTTTTATGCAGTGTTTTGTATTCTTACATTCCTCTTTTTCACTTTTTGTCTTTTAAAGTGTATTTAATAAAAATCAATTTGTAAGCCTTATACTTTGGTGTTCTCATGTGTTGCTATATATGTTTAGTTTGATAGGCTATGTATTTGATTTACAAGGTTTTGTGTATACTGATTTTTTCTCTTTTTACAACAGACTCCATTTTGCCTTGTTCCCACATGGATTTGAAGGCCAGGGAGGAGACCTGGCGTAGTAAGGCCAATGATATCTTTTAATGCAACACTGCCAGTGGTTTTAATGCTCTAACTAGCGATCTTATGGAACTAAAAAAAAGATATAAATATTTGATACAGAAAAAGACGCGCCTTTGGTGGACCAAAACAACTATGGAGAATTATGTCCAGCAGAAAATAGTACCGAGGGGCCTAAGAATTCAGGTCCACCCCTCCTTTGATTTGGAATATGTGGATTTAATTGGAAGATGGGAAGATGCAGCAGCTCAGTGCTCACTTTCCTTCATGTCCATTATTATTGATAAACAAGAGAAATTGATTATTGAAGTCGATCAACACATTAAGGAGACATATACGGACCTACAGAAGGGACTCACCACTGAACAACTCTCTCACTTCTGCACAGAGCTTGATGGGGAAGCCCTTAAATATGAACAGGAAATTTGTTCACAAAAACAAAAAAAATACCAGAGGGACATAAATGATTATGAATCCGGGAAAATATATAAATGGCAGTATAAAAAGAAAACGATGTCTATGTCTAGATCCCCATCTTTGGCATCACTGTCCTCAGTGTCTAGTAGTAATATGTCCACCCATGGAGCAGAATTTTCTAGCCATAGATCAATCCGGACTAGAAATGGTGGTCGTAGGGATCAACAGAACCCGAGAAACGTAGATAAAGATGTCCGTAATCAACCTAAGGTAATTAACTTATCTGACCATTCACTCACGGAAGTGCAAGAGTCAATTTTGACTAGAGGTCTAACATTTTCTCCATCTTCTCATCTAGACCGGTTTACGGCAGTAAAAGACGTCCACCTATTTGCTAGGAAAATCATTCTCAAACGTTATTTTGAGAAAGATAAGGTCCCGTTGGATACTACAGTTAGGTCCAGAAATATTTGGACAGTGACACAATTTTCGCGAGTTGGGCTCTGCATGCCACCACATTGGATTTGAAATGAAACCTCTACAACAGAATTCAAGTGCAGATTGTAACGTTTAATTTGAAGGTTTGAACAAAAATATCTGATAGAAATTGTAGGAATTTGTCACGCTCCCGATGCCTCAGCACCGCTCCTTACCCACTGACCCGGTCGCACCATCCCGGCACCGCTCCGTGACCACTGATCCTGTCCACATGTCCACCAGTCATGGCTACCGCCCCCGCTCGTGCTCTCCTGTGTTCTGCTCCTGGTCTCAGGAGTCTGACTCTGACTAATGCCTCTGTATAGGACCAGGCCGCGCCCACTCTCCTGGTCTTATAGGCCCAGCACACCTGAAACAGGAAATGACATAGGGCTGTGCTGGGTATATAAGACTTGCCTTTCCATGTGGGCGGGGCCTGATCAACGTGTCTTGAAACTTAGTTTTGAAAGCTAGGTGCTCAGGTCCCCTTATGCTGTGTCCCGTTACCTGGACTCTTGCTTGTCTTTTCTACCCGGCCACGCCAGTACCCTGGAACCCCGAGACGCCAGTGACTGTGTTCTTCCCGTCCCCTGTGGGACACGGTTCCCGTTCCGGCCACGCCAGTGCTCCGGCTGCCGTATACTCTGCCCCTGGTGGGGTGCTCGGTCCAGAGGATCCACCTCCTGGGTCCACCAGTCCTCCCGACCCTGACAGATTGATCAGGCCATGGATTCCGCCGGAGCACAAGCGTCTGAGCTGGCTGAACTACGCCAGGAACTGGTGCAACAGCGTGACACCTTACACCGCATACTGAAGTTCCTGACGTCTGTGGACAGCCGCTTGTATACGTTACAGACCGCCGCTTCAACCTCGTCAACTCAGCGAACAGCGACTACGTCCGAACCCGTTGTCTCTGCGGCCTCGCAACTCCGCCTCGCTGCACCGCCTCGCTATGCTGGGGACCCCAAGAACTGCCGGGGGTTTTTGAACCAGTGCTCGCTGCACTTCAAATTACTCCCGCACCTCTTCGCTTCCGACCAAGCCAAGATAGCCTTTGTGATGTCCCACCTGGAAGGCGAGGCATTGGCCTGGATAAATCCGTTGTGGGAGAACGAGGATCCGGTGACGACCGACATCCGGGAATTCCTTCAGGCTTTTCGAAGTACCTTTGATGAACCAGGACGCAGTACCGCGGTTACCTCCTCGCTCCTCCGGCTACGCCAAGGGACCCTAACGGTTGGCCAGTACGCCATCCAGTTCCGCACGCTTGCCTCCGAGCTAGGCTGGAACAATGAGGCCTTGACTGCCGCCTTCTGGGAGGGGCTCTCCGGTCGCATCAAGGACGAATTAGCCGGTCGTGACGTTCCCCGTACCTTGGATGCTTTGGTATCACTAGCCACCCGGATTGATCTCCGTTTTCAGGAACGGACCAAGGAGGTATCCCGAGAGAACCGACCAGTCCGTCACTCCTTTGTCCTGCAGAAGTCTACCGTTCCCCCGCCATTGCCTTCCTGTGATTCAAGTCCCGAACCTATGCAAATAGACCGGCTGAGCCAAGCCGAGCAACGCCGTGCAGAGCGACTCGCCCGGGGCCTGTGTTTCTATTGTGGAAGCGGTTCACATCTGCTCCGCTCTTGCCCTGAGAGGCCAGGAAGACCCCAAGTTCAAGGGATAGTGGGAACCGCCACCCTTGGTACCGGAATCCCCTCAGTCCCGGTTACACAGACTGTCCAGGTGACGACTGAGAAGACCCGGTTCACGGCAGAAGCTCACATTGATTCGGGGGCAGCGGGTAATTTCATCCTGCAAGCTACCGTGGACCGTTATCGGATACCGGTCATCCCGCTTGCAAAACCCCTCTGGTTCGATTCTGTGGACGGAAAACCGTTATACGAACCCGTCGTATATACAACCGAACCCGTGAGACTCCGTGTTGGTGCTCTGCACACTGAGACTATCGCTTTATATGTCATCCCGAGAATGGCTCCCGCGCTTCTGCTGGGTCTGCCCTGGCTACAACTTCATGACCCTGACATCAGTTGGCGCTCTGGCGCAATCACTCGCTGGAGTCCCTCGTGCCATGATAACTGTCTACAGCCCGTTCCTCAGCCCCTGGCACCTGACCCTGTCATGTCGCAAGAAGAAGAGGAAACGACGCAGTCCAGCGTTGTACCACAACTCCTGTCTCTTGTACCTGTGGTGCCACCAGAACAAGAGGAGTTGACGCAGTCCAGCGTCGTACCACAACTCCTGTCGCCTGAGTCCTTGGTACCACCGGGCCCTGAAGAAGAAACGACGCAGTCTAGCGTCGCTCCACCGTCCCTGGCTATTGAGACTTCGATGTTACCGACTACTGAGGATGTGACAATGTCCTGTACCCGGTCCGAGACGCCCGATCCGGTCGTCCACGACCCCGGTCCTGCTTCTGTCTGTCCTCCACTTCCTGTTGCCCCCGTTGCCACTACCGGTAGATCGTCGGCTAAACGTCGTGCGGCCAAGAAGGCGGTACGGGGTCAGCGGTCCTTCCCCGCCTTTGCGTTGGGTCCTGGTCCGGTGACTCGATCCGGGGTGCCCCTGGGGTACTGTGCACGGAGGGGGGGGGGACATAGAGGGGGGGGGGTACTGTCACGCTCCCGATGCCTCAGCACTGCTCCTTACACACTGACCCGGTCGCACCATCCCGGCACCGCTCCGTGACCACTGATCCTGTCCACATGTCCACCAGTCATGGCTACCGCCCCCGCTCATGCTCTCCTGTGTTCTGCTCCTGGTCTCAGGAGTCTGACTCTGACTAATGCCTCTGTATAGGACCAGGCCGCGCCCACTCTCCTGGTCTTATAGGCCCAGCACACCTGAAACAGGAAATGACATAGGGCTGTGCTGGGTATATAAGACTTGCCTTTCCATGTGGGCGGGGCTTGATCAACGTGTCTTGAAACTTAGTTTGGAAAGCTAGGTGCTCAGGTCCCCTTATGCTGTGTCCCGTTACCTGGACTCTTGCTTGTCTTTTCTACCCGGCCACGCCAGTACCCTGGAACCCCGAGACGCCAGTGACTGTGTTCTTCCCATCCCCTGTGGGACACGGTTCCCGTTCCGGCCACGCCAGTGCTCCGGCTGCCGTGTACTCTGCCCCTGGTGGGGTGCTCGGTCCAGAGGATCCACCTCCTGGGTCCACCAGTCCTCCCGACCCTGGTGGACGGGATGTTCGTCCCGCTCATCTCCGCCCCTCCGCTTTGATTGGGCGGCCGCTTAGTGACGTCGCTGTGACGCCGAACGAACCGCCCCCCTTAGAAAGGAGGCGGTTCGCCAGTCACAGCGACGTCGCTAGATATGGTATGTGTGTGGGACGCTGCAGGGACGTAAATGTTCGCTACGGCAGCGATCACCACATATCGGCCGTACCATGGGGGCGGGTGCTATCATGCTCGACATCGCTAGCATCGGCTAGCGATGTCGTAGCGTGTAAAGAAGCCTTTACTGTGAAAAGCCACGCTTTTGGTGATCGAACCGTTATCGAACGGTAACTCGAACTGCCGAGCTTGAAGCAAATCGTTCGAGTTCGTCGAACGACTCAAACACCGCCCAAAATCACTCGAATTTGAAATTGGCGAACGGTTCGAGCCAAACATCGCTCATCTCTAGTTATAAGTGTAAAAACAGAGGGCCTAAATCAGCATTGCATTTTCGATAGATTTCTTTGACATGAATAACTTTCAATTAGTGACGTTTTCACTTATCCAAAATTCCTCTAAGGATTTGCACCTTTTTTTTTTTAAAGTTTTCTTGTTTAATTTTCTAATTTTTATGTCAATGTGGCTTTTCCAGATGTTTTAGGCTCAATCACAAAATCAAACTTTTTAAAAAGTCACAAAATATTTCTAGTGTATCCCTAGAGTGTTTTTTTTCTTTTCTAACTGTCACAGTGTGACTTGTTGGATAACGAGGAATAGGGGCCCCTATGCTGTTCCTCAGGCTAGGGTGTTATGAACTGGTAACTGTGGACGATCACAAAAAATCCCATTAATCAGGAAAAAACAAAACAACAAGAGTAGTTTGAAACTAAGCTGATCGCAATCCCCTATCTATCGGACAACACTAGAAGTTGCAGTGGGATGTTCCTAACACACCTAGACACCTTGTTACTGCCGGAGAAACTTGCTACACCTCAAAGGTAGAAATGAGGAATCCTAACTTGCCTTGGAGCAGTCCCCAAATAGCAAGCCCCAACATGTAACGATGGTGATGTAAGAAAACACAATACACAGATAGAAAATATAGATTAGCAAAGGTGAGGCCTGACTTACTAGATACAACAGGACAGGACAGATAACTGATTGTGGCCAGCAAAAAAACGTGCAAAAATACCAAAGTCCTAAGATCACACGGTCTTTCCCAGCTATATCAGGTACTCTTGTGCCAGACACTTTAAACAGAACTGCATATATAATTGGAAGAAACAAAATCACAGAATAAACAATATTTTAAAGTGCAAATAATCCAAACATGAACAGTTAACAAGCTCCCTTTCTTGCTGATGGAACTGGCCTGCTCACAAAAGCAGAGAGACAGATCCTCACATACTAGAAACCAAACACAGAACAAAATGGAATAAGGAGAAACACCCTTAAGTGCAATATCAGCAATTAAGCACAGAAACTAGCAATCTTATCTGGATTAGATTCAGGCACAGAATAAATGGGAGAATGGGAGAAACTGAAGGGAAAACTCCCAGACATCTTCAGAAGCAGCAGGAAACATTTACCACCTGTGGCCACTAAGCAGAAACTGCTCTCCTAAATACACAAGGCTGATCTGCAATAGGACTTCCTGGATTCCTAATGAATTCCAACACCTGTTTGAGTCACAGATTCAGACTCAGCTTCATTACCATTCGTGGCCACCAGAGGGAGCTCCACACCAGCACCCACTCGGATGACATTTACAACACTAGGGGGCCCTATGCTATTCCTAATCTCAGGGATACTCCTAAAGGTGAAGATGCCTAAGTCACATTCCTGGCCCTGGTACTGACCAAACCTAGTCTGATTTCCACCCTCCTCCTCCCACTAGGGAAGAATGACACAGGAGTATGATGTTAAACACAGATCAAGAGACACAAAGGAAAACCAAAACTCTGACTCACTGCACATACACACATAGGATAGGACAATAAAAGATTCAGTAGGAAAACAAGAGCAGAAAGGAAACTACAAAAGACAACTGGGGTAAACGTTATAAACGCATAAAGCAACAAAAACTACAAGCACCAGAGATTCTGGGACACCACAACAGACAAACTAAGACAAGCTATAGCTGGCATAGGTGAGAGGACCCAGCCAGTATAAATAGGCAGGGAGCAAATGTGATAGGCTCCCTCACAACAGGAGACCAAAGAAAGAAACATGCAGAATAGCCGAGATTACCTCTAGCTAGCCTGCCTATGGATCACCACACAGGAGGTCGACCCCCGAGTCTGCCTGCATTACTCCCAGACACCAAAAAATCTCTCAGGCAGGGTGTCAGAATCTGCAATCTCAACAGGACCTGACACTTCCATGGTAGTCACCGAAGTAAGAGAAACTCTCACATGTGACTATTTACTGTAAAAAGGTGCAAAAACAGATAAAAAGGAAACATAAAGACCATTTATTGCTTTGCAAACAATTTATGATGCACATGCACCATTTTGAAGAATTCACAAACAATGGCAATGAATATCACAAAAGAAAAAAAGAAACTTAGAAGTAAATGCAAAGGATGAGTCGAAAACCAACATATTACAGCCAAAGCTATTAAAGAGATATTAGAAACAGTGATAGACAGACACACAGATCGGTGGGTCCAACCGAGTTTTTAAAAAAATGGGTTTAGTCCGGAATTGATCCCGGATATCTGACTGGACGCCAGTCCCCATATAAGTATTTGGGGACCTAAATCCAGCTCTTTAAAATGGTGGTTGAAGGGATAGGGGGATTATACTTACCAGTCTCCTGCGCAGCTGTAACGCTATGTCTGGGTCCGCTCATTAACCTCATGCATATGCACTGCTTCCCCTGCCCATCAGTAATCTTGGTGTCTCTGATTGGTTGCAGTCAGACAGCTCCCCCACCTTGTGTGACAGCGTGTCTGACTGCAACCAATCACACATGCCGTGTGTGTCCTTATCATGGTGTAAAAAGAAATAAATAGGCATACTGTAGGGTCCCCTCATATTATGATACCCAGCACAGATAAAGCATACAGCTACAGGCTGCAGCAGGTTAGGCAGGGATTAGCAATATGCACCCAGAACTGCTCATGGTCCTGGGTGCATATTGCACCTGACAGGTTCCCTTTAAAGGGGTATTCCCATTTCCAAGATTCTATCCCAATATGTAGTAGGTGTAGTAATAATAATAATAACAATAATAGCAATTACCTCCAATTAGAATTGTAGTATAAATCTCCTGATTAGCTATGACTCTTACCTCATGTGAAGGGCATTGCAGCTTAGGTATCCATGGTTACGAGTCCGACCACTCATATAGTGAAAGTTAGTTAGTTGCTAGTGGTCATAATTATGCCCTGCACATCAGTTAAGCGACATAGCTAATCATGAGAACTATACTATATTTCTAATTGAAGGTATTTTTTATTATTATTACACGTACTACATATTGGGATAGAATCTTGGTGATTGGAATACCGCTTTAACTTTGGGTCTTTTAGAGATCATTTCCTCTTCAACTTGCTTAACTGTTTACAATAATAGTAATGTTGACCAGGAGTGATCAAACATTTGCATGCCACTGTATATAAGATTATAGCAACACAGGAACATATTTTTTAAACAAATTCAACTGTGGAACATATTATTATTCCAACATTTATTGATTAAAATTACCTTTATTAACTCTATTGGGCGGCGATACAGTGACGCTGCTGTGACGTTGCTGTGACGCTGAATGAACCGCCCCCTTAGAAAGGAGGCGGTTCGTCGGTCACAGTGATGTCGCAGAGCAGGTATGTGCGTGTGACGCTGCCGTAGCGATAATGTTCGTTACGGCAGCGATCACCACATATCGGCCATGCGACGGGGGCGGGTGCTATCGCACTGGACATCGCTAGCAAATGCTAGCAATGTCGCAGCGTGTAAAGCCCACCTTAGATTTGAAGTACCACTCCCGCACTGTACCCACCCCACTGGAGTGATGCTTTAAAGAATGTGGCCATGTTTTTTGTATCTTGATCAACCTTGTTATCTTCCAAGTTAAAGCTTTTGGGCAAACAATGTTTCCGCTGATCTTTCAGCTGACAGCCACCTCAGCCACTTCTCCCATACACAGGAGTGCTTGTTTGGCTGATTGCTTACGTGTTATATCTGCGTTATATTCACTAGAAAAAAAACTATTGGCAGTCCAAAATCGGACGTACCCAACCAATATCTTATGCGACAATCAGTTTCCCAGGGTCTGTGTATTAGATTGTTGGTTGAACCTGTCAATGTCGACAGGTTTAGCCGACATTAGTCTAATGTGTATAGGGGCCTTTAGTTAACAAAAGATGTATATCCCTCACTATTTAACTGGGTGTATCACCCAATTTCAAAATAATTCATTAGCTACATTATTACATATATAAAAAAAACCAAGGAGAAAATTGTAGAAAAAATACCCTGACTATAAACAAATAAATTGCAAGTGCTTAATAAACAGGGTACTTAGTATATACATTTTTGCAAAAAGGTAAGAAGCTGTCTCACCTCGTCACGGTGTACCCATCTGAGACAGTCCCTAACCTACTAAAGTTAAAAACATATTCTGTACCTGACTAGTGTCATGTCAAAACTTCAATATGGATGGTAAAGTGGTTAGCTGGGTCCCAGATTAAATACACAGCAAAAAGTGAGAAGCAGGTAATTGTTCAGCCTCAGTATCAGGAGGGCTGCACCCCCAACTTGCATTAAAGCAAGATAACAGACAAAAAAACCAATAAACTGAGCTGTGACAAATGTTCAATAAACATGCAACATTACAAGCATGTGAATTGCAGCCTCAAGACTAGAAAAAAACCAAGGAGAAAATTGTAGAAAAAATACCCTGACTATAAATAAATAAATTGCAAGTGCTTAATAAACAGGGTACTTAGTATATACATTTTTGCAAAAAGGTAAGAAGCTGTCTCACCTCGTCACGGTGTACCCATCTGAGACAGTCCCTAACCTACTAAAGTTAAAAACATATTCTGTACCTGACTAGTGTCATGTCAAAACTTCAATATGGATGGTAAAGTGGTTAGCTGGGTCCCAGATTAAATACACAGCAAAAAGTGAGAAGCAGGTAATTGTTCAGCCTCAGTATCAGGAGGGCTGCACCCCCAACTTGCATTAAAGCAAGATAACAGACAAAAAAACCAATAAACTGAGCTGTGACAAATGTTCAATAAACATGCAACATTACAAGCATGTGAATTGCAGCCTCAAGACTAGAAAAAAACCAAGGAGAAAATTGTAGAAAAAATACCCTGACTATAAATAAATAAATTGCAAGTGCTTAATAAACAGGGTACTTAGTATATACATTTTTGCAAAAAGGTAAGAAGCTGTCTCACCTCGTCACGGTGTACCCATCTGAGACAGTCCCTAACCTACTAAAGTTAAAAACATATTCTGTACCTGACTAGTGTCATGTCAAAACTTCAATATGGATGGTAAAGTGGTTAGCTGGGTCCCAGATTAAATACACAGCAAAAAGGTTTTTTTTTTTCTTTTTTTCTAGTCTTGAGGCTGCAATTCACATGCTTGTAATGTTGCATGTTTATTGAACATTTGTCACAGCTCAGTTTATTGGTTTTTTTGTCTGTTATCTTGCTTTAATGCAAGTTGGGGGTGCAGCCCTCCTGATACTGAGGCTGAACAATTACCTGCTTCTCACTTTTTGCTGTGTATTTAATCTGGGACCCAGCTAACCACTTTACCATCCATATTGAAGTGTTGACATGACACTAGTCAGGTACAGAATATGTTTTTAACTTTAGTAGGTTAGGGACTGTCTCAGATGGGTACACCGTGACGAGGTGAGACAGCTTCTTACCTTTTTGCAAAAATGTATATACTAAGTACCCTGTTTATTAAGCACTTGCAATTTATTTATTTATAGTCAGGGTATTTTTTCTACAATTTTCTCCTTGGTTTTTTTCTAGTCTTGAGGCTGCAATTCACATGCTTGTAATGTTGCATGTTTATTGAACATTTGTCACAGCTCAGTTTATTGTTTTTTTTGTCTGTTATCTTGCTTTACTGCAAGTTGGGGGTGCAGCCCTCCTGATACTGAGGCTGAACAATTACCTGCTTCTCACTTTTTGCTGTGTATTTAATCTGGGACCCAGCTAACCACTTTACCATCCATATTGAAGTTTTGACATGACACTAGTCAGGTACAGAATATGTTTTTAACTTTAGTAGGTTAGGGACTGTCTCAGATGGGTACACCGTGACGAGGTGAGACAGCTTCTTACCTTTTTGCAAAAATGTATATACTAAGTACCCTGTTTATTAAGCACTTGCAATTTATTTATTTATAGTCAGGGTATTTTTTCTACAATTTTCTCCTTGGTTTTTTTCTAGTCTTGAGGCTGCAATTCACATGCTTGTAATGTTGCATGTTTATTGAACATTTGTCACAGCTCAGTTTATTGGTTTTTATTATTAAATATATCTTTTAGACCACATGAGGTTGGTATGTATTCTGTGAAAATCCATTTTAAAATGGCTGTATAATCCTTGAAAGGTTGAGCTCAATCTTTCCCAACTAACCCAATTGTCTGCCCCTCATAGTCCCTCTTCCCTGTTGCTGACATCTCATTGCTCAGTACAAGCTGTAGTTGTCAGTTAGCCTGAGTGAGTGGAGACTTAATACAGAGCCATCTTGACATGAATTTTCAAGTATGCCTCCCTTATTAAGTCTAAGAGATCTGTCTAATAATAAGTCTTTCTAGAAATGTGACATTACTGCTCAGGAAAGAGCAGACTAACAAACGGTTAAGATGAACTTCAAAATCTTATATTTTAGAATCTGAACTAATATGGTGCATTAGTATCACTATCAGTAAGAATAAGAGCAGATCTGTTTCTGTTTATCTTTTTCCTTTATTATCTGGGTTAACGCTATTTTTCTAACTATCCTCTTGTGATTTTTAAAGGTTATAAAAGATAACAGCTTTGAATGTAATAAAATTGTTGAAAAGCTAAATCCACCTCTGATAATGTGAATGCATTGATATCATTGTATTATTCAACATGTTACTACAGTTCTCCGTGTAGTCATTTTTACAGCACTTGGCCTATTTCTCTAGCATGATGTATGTCTTTCATTTGCTTGTGTGATGGTTCTAGAAAATACAAATGGCCCTGAACCCTGCCGGCACAGAGATGTCTAATAAACTATAATGAATATATTTTCACATATACACATATAAATAATTTTCTGCGTTTTTTTGCAATGTTGATTTCGGAAAATACATTTTCTGGCAGTTTTCCACTGATGAGGAGACTATTGGAATGAGGGCGAGGACCAAATGATGCTTTACATAAAAACCCTCCAATGCTGGAAACTTACCATCTGCCTTTTTATCCACTCGTGTGGTTTTATCTTATTGAAAGGATCCTGAATCAGCTGATGTAATTACTGTACTGACAACATATGTCAATTTTCAGCAGAGTGGAAACTGTTCACAACTAATTACCCAGAAAATACTAGGAGCGCGATTTGTGAGAATTTTGTCTGACGATGAAATCAGCCACTTTCCAAATGTCACAAATAAGATAGCTTGCTTAACAGAGCATCACATCTCTCTCAGCACAAAAAACCCCCCCAAAAAAAACAAAAAAGAAATGTTGCATGAGGACAAAGGCTCTCTTGATACTAATAGAAATTGTACGCTCTGAAATACCTCGTCCTCAGGAGAATTTGGTGGTTTAACCCAAAGTAGACTAGCAGTCAAGATTCTTTGAATTTGCCATAAAGCTAAGATCATACAGTGTATAACAGATTAATTGTAGGGGTTATTGTAGTACAGGGGTCTCCAATATTTGGCTCCCTAACTTCAACTCCCAGTATGCTATGACAGTCAGGGTCTGTAGGGTTTCACGTGGAATTATTATACCACTTGAGCCGTACAGCTAAAATCATGTGGCATTAAAGTACAATGTGAACCTCAGAAGACTTAGCGCCGCCAGTGCTGGAATGCCGCTTGTTCAAGAGGTGGCTATACAGTATGTAATTAATATTTTACAAGGAGGATTACTTCATTTAAAAAGGGGCTGTCCAGTTAGTAGAAAACCTCTGTATCTGTGATGCTAATCCCTACTCACTCGCTAACTGTGAGGCTGAGTAGTCAAGAGGTCCAGGGACAGATACCAGGAGGGCTAGCAATAAACAAAGGGGTGAGACAAAGGCGTAGTTAGGTCATGATTAGGTCATTCCAAGAAGGTGGTGGATCAAAATAAAGGGGTAGGGCAAATGGACCATCAGAAGCAAGGTCCAAGGTGGGGTAAATAATAAATAATAGATCATATTGGGCACAGGAACAACAGACATACAGACACCACCCAGTTAAAGCTATGACAGGTAATAATATAAGGCAGATAGCGTAATAAACAGGAGACACATGAAGGAAATCTCACACGCATCAGACTTGATTGGATGGCTGAGCTGTCTATCATAATACTAACAGCTCAGCATGCCCCAGCCTCCGATTGGATGGCAGAGCTGTCTATCACCATACTGACAGATCAGCATGCCCCTTCCTCTGATTGGATAGCTGAGCTGTCTATCACCATGCTGACAGCTCAGCATGCCCCTGCCTCCAATTGGATGGCTGACCTGTCCATCACCAAAGCAACAGCTCTGTATGTCGCTGCCCAAGACAGGACTGCTGAACTGTCACTCACTCTGTCCAGACACACCTATAGGAGGAATTGCAACATTAACTTTGTATAACCCTTTAACGACTGCGGGCAGTAATATTACGTACTCGCGGTCATAGTGTTAATTTCCCCTGGCTGCTGCAAGCAGCCTGCGGCGATCAGTGCACATCTCAGATGATTTATACAGCTGACATGTGTGCCTGCTAGGCACCAGCGGAATCGCTATCTGCCCATGCTTTTTAACCCCTTAAATGACGCTGTCAATATGTGGTTGTTATGGTAGCACAGAGTCATGTGATAACTCCTGTGCTCATATGATCATTTTTCACGGTCTGATCGATGCTGCTCTGATTGGGAGAAATGAATGAGCGATCAGACTGCTGATCATTATAGTCCCCTAGGGGACCTAGAAAATAATAAAAAGTTTAAAAAATGTTTTAAAAAGTAAAAAAAAAAAATAAAAAAACCCTAAAAGTTCAACCCCACTTTCAGCCCATTGAAAATTAAAGGGATAAAAAAAATAAAAAATACACACACATTAGGTATCGCCGTGTTTAGAAACGCCCGAGCTATGAAAATATAAAATCAATTATCCAGATCAGTAAACGATGTAGGGGAAAAATAATTCCCAAATGCCAAAATTACGTTTTTTGGTGGCCACAAATTTTGTGGTAAATGCAATAACAGGTGATCAAAACGTAACATCTGCGCAAAAATGGTACCATTAAAAACGCCAGCTCGACAAACTTTGCTTATCTTTCT
The DNA here is from genome assembly GCF_048569485.1 of Anomaloglossus baeobatrachus. NCBI lineage: Eukaryota > Metazoa > Chordata > Amphibia > Anura > Aromobatidae > Anomaloglossus > Anomaloglossus baeobatrachus. Next base: position 428,201,428 of record NC_134354.1, on the reverse strand, counting down.
TTGGGAGGATAGCCTCTGTCAACATGACAATTCTGCCAAAATTGTTATACTTATTGGAGATACTCCCCGTACCGATTCCTTGGTTAGTGATCCGGAGATTCCCGAGTTGGCTAAATGCATTTAAGCTTCATCAGATTAAACAGTCAGTGCTGTTGACCTCTAGAAAGATGGGTGGCTTGGCTTTCCCAGACATGTGGAAGTACTACATAGCCACACATTTAAGGCGTATTCATGCCTGGCTGGCTTGTCTTCGGTGGGTAAATGGATGGAGGTGGAGCGGACCTGGGTGACCCCTATTCATCCTGCAGCTTTGTTATGGATGAGCTCTCCGGACATCCCTGATACACTTCTGCTGGGGCCTATCGCGTTCACTGGGCGTATCTAGCGGCTGGCCATAAAATCTTCTTCGCTCATCTCGGCCAATTCCCCATTGATGCCATTCCTATATACTCCAGCTTGAAAAATAGCATGGATAATAAGGTTATTGGTCCATGGGTGTATGCACGGCTTTTCCAATATATACATATAATAGACCTATGCACATATACGATACTGCCCTTCTCAACATTACAGGAGATATTTGGAATCCCTGGAGAGGCTTTTTATACCTACGCACAAATACATCACCTGGCTATATCCATGATTAAATCCACTACTTTCTATAAACCTAACCCATTTGAGGGCATATGTAAGATAGGGGCTTCAACGAAGGCGCTAATCTCATGCCTATACAATATGCCGACTTCACATGTAGAGATACAACACTCATATATGACAAAATGGGAAACATATTTGGGGTGGGCGATAACGAGACCGATGTGGCAGGCTATTTGGGATCCAACGGCAAAGATGTCTATATGCACCACAAGAAAAGAAAACCAATATAAGATTTTAATGCATTGGTACCATACCCCGGAGGTGTTTAGTAAACTCTTCCCTAACATGTCGGACCAGTGTTGGAAATGTGTGAGGGATAGGGGATCTCTCACTTATATCTTTTGGGAATGTGAGGTTCTTGCTCCTTTTTGGGAAGGGGTGGAGAAATTGGTTCTTGAGGTTTTGGGGTTTGAGGTTGATCTAGACCCGTTTAGCTACCTTCTTAATGTCCCGCCTTTTAGGACCTCAAAAAACTCGGCCAGTTGCTCCTCCGCATATGGAACTCAGCGAAGTGCTTGATAGCCTCGTTCTGGAAAAAAATTCCCACCTACTCTCCAGGATCTGGAACTGCAGATTCAAGAAACAAAGCGGATGGAGTATCTTAATGCTTGTATAAACAATCAGCTGGAAAAGTTTCAACAAATATGAACATCATGGGATCTTTTTATGGATGGTCGCAACTAGTTAGATTAAAGAATGAGCATATTTCAGACATGTATATAGATGCCTCATGTAGCTCGTATGTTAAATGTCCCTTCCCACCTTCCCTGTTCCCTTCTTTCCCTATGTCTCCCTCGGATTCGAAAATAATATTTGTCTATGCAATTGATTTTGATATTTACTTGAAAATCTTGTTGATAAATAAACAGTTTATAAAAAAAGCCAGCTTGAGACGCAAAAAATAAGGCATCTCTGAGCCATAGATCCTAAAAAATGAGAATGCTATGGGTCGCGGAAAATGGCGCAAAATGTATGCCACTTTTTTCGGACAACTTCTGATTTTTTTACCCTCTTAGATAAAAGTAAACCTATACATGTTTGGTGTCTAAGAACTCGCACCGACCTCAGGCATCACACTGACAGTTTTACCATATAGGAAACACAGTGAATAAAATATCTCAAAAACAATCATGCAATCACACTTTTTTTGCAATTTTCCGCATTTGGATTTTTTTTGCCATTTTCCAGTACACTATATGGTAAAAATTCCTTGATTCATTTAAAAGTACAGCTCATTCCACAAAAAATGAGCTTTCACATGACCATATTGACTGAAAAATAAAAAGTTTCGTCTCTATGAAGAAGAATGGCAAAAAAAATAACGGAAAGCACAAAATTGGTTGGTCGTGAAGGGGTTAAAAAAAAGAAGAAGGAATAAACACTTTAATAATACATTTGTGTAATACATATTTCTTTCCGATCAAGGAGTTGTTTAGTTTATGTCTAATATATCCTTTTGAGTAAAAAGATATGGTATAATTTAAAATGTATTCATTAATTTCTCTGCTCCTGGTTATGTCGACTTTCTGTGCTTTACAGGGGTTGTCCTGTCTAAAGGGCGCTTTACACGCTACAATAAATCTTACGATGTGTCGGCGGGGTCACGTCGTAAGTGACGCACATCCGGCATCGTAAGTATGATTGTAGCGTGTAAAACCTCCGTGCAATTGCGATTGAACGAAAATCCGTTCATCGCATGCACGTCGTTCATTTCTCAAAGATTGAACGTGCGGTTGTGCAATGTCCCCGACGCAGCACACATCGCAGTGTGTGACACCCCGGGAACATTGAACGACAGCTTACCTCCATCCGCGGCACCCGCCGACAATGCGGAAGGAAGGAGGTGGGCTTGATGTTTACGTCCCGCTCATCTCCGCCCCTCCGCTTCTATTGGCCCGCTGCCGCATGATGTCGCTGTGACGCCGAATGTCCCTCCCACTCCAGGAAGTGGATGTTCGCCGCCCACAGCGAGGTCGTATGGACGGGTAGGTACATGTGACAGCTTTCAATCGATTGTGCGGCACGGTCAAAAAATTTAACGTGCCGCACATACGATGGGGGTGGGTCACATCGCATACGATATCGTATGCGAAATTGAAAGGTGTAAAGCAGGCTTTAGTCCACAAGTCTGCAGTCCCTCTATGTGTCACTCTATGTAACTGCAGACTTGCGAAACCTCATATCGCAAAACGCTGTGCACTGTGAGGATTCTCTGGTGAAAGAGCCGGAAACGGCGGTCATGTGACTGCAAGTATGCGATATGCATACTCCCGGACAGAATCTGACTAAAGCTATGTTCACACTGGGCGTTTTTGCAGCGTTTTTTAGCTGCAGATTTGCCTTGGTTTTATGCAAATCCATGCTAATAAAACATTGCTTTTTACAGTCCCAACAAAGTCTATGAGATTTCTGAAATCTCATGCACACACACACACACACACACACACACACACGTCAGGATTTTTCCTGACGGTTTTGTGAAATCCCTCCGGTTTTGCTGAAAAGAATGAACATGTCAATTCTTTTCAGTGCTTTTACTGCGGTTTTTCACCCTAGTGACAGGTGAACTCGCACATACCATACGAGTCCACCTGTCACTAGATACCCGGAATTGATCCAGGGTATTTGGCCGGCCCCTAAATGGTGGTGGGGATAGGTGGATGGGAGCAGGTTCGGTATTTTTACCGAATTACCGGTGTGGCTGTACCTCCCACGGCTCCTCCACTTCCCGGCTCATTCCATATTCACGACTTTCATCTGTGATTGGTTGCAGTCAGACCCCAGCATCTGACTGCAACCAATCGCAGACGTGGTCTGCGGGTCTAGCGTAGAGAATGAGTGAGCCGTGCATTCAGCTGGGACCTCACTCAGACTATTCCCGGTCACAGTTATCGTCAGCTGTGACTGGGAATCACCTGAGTGAAGTGACCGCTGATCGTGTGGCTCATTCATTTTCTGGAGCTACCAGCGGGCAGTCCTGTTCTATGGCTGCGCTCTGTGATCTTCAGATGTAGCAGAGCTGCATCGCTGTAGGACCTCGTGTGGAGTACGTCGGACCTGCAGGGGTGATTATGGGGTTAATAAAGTGGTGAAAGAGGGTGCTTTCTGTATTTTATTTCAAATAAAGGATTTTTTCTGTTTGTGTTTATTTCTATTCACTTGTTGAAGATTAGTAATGGGGGGGGGGGTTCTCATGGACGCCTGCCATTACCAATCTAGGGCTTAGTTGCAGCTATGTGCTGCGAATAACCCCAAATTATTCCGATTGCCACCGCACCAGGGCAATTCGGGAAGAACCAGATAAAGTGCGGGAATGTCGCATCTAATGGATGTGACAATCCTGGGCAGCTGCAGGCTGATATTTTTGGGCTGGGAGGCTCCAGCCTGAGAATACAAGCCCCCAGCTGTGGGCTTTATCTTGGCTGGGTATCAAAATCTGGGGGGACCGCACGCTGTTCTTTTTATTTATTTAAATAATGGAAAAAAAATAGCATGGGGTCCCTCTTATTTTGATAACCAGCCAAGATAAGCACAGCAGGGGGCTGCAGCCTATAGCTGTAGGCTTTACCTGTGCTGGGTAGCATAATATGGGGGGACCCTACGTCATTTTTTAATTTATTTTTTTACTGTCCGTTAGACCTGCAGACTCCAGTGGGGGGAGGAGGAAGCAGTGAATATGCATGAGGTTAATGAGCGGCACCGGAAGTAGGCGGGGTTTGGTACGATGATTCTAGAATGTATGGGCTCCTTGCAGGTTAGTGGGCATGGCTATCTGGGTTAGGGGGCGTGAACGGCTTGGTTAATGAGCTTGGAGAGGTTTTCTCCCTGCCACTATAATCATGCTCTGCCCCCCTGCCCCGTGTGACAAGGGCCTGTTAAAGACATCATACCTGAAAGGAGCCCATACACTCTAACATCTACTGGAGACTGGTAAGTATAGCGCGCTTGCTTTACTTTTTTTTCTTTCTACCTTTTTTTTAGTACCAGAGTGCTGAATCCAGGTCAATCTCGGCCCGGCCAAGCACTCGGGTACTCTTGAACCCTTTCTGGTCTTGACAGCACATAAAAAAACGCTGTAAAAGCGCCACAAAAAACGCACCAAAAAAACGCACCAAAAACTGTAGATGACTTCCAGGAGACATCCTGACACAAAATTAGGTATTAGTCATGTTTTGGTCAGGAAAAAAACGCTGCAAAAACGTTCTATGTGAATGTGCCGCCCCCGCAACAGCCGACGGGCTGCTCGGACCTGGATCCACAGTGGCTCGAGGGGTCTCCGGATCCGAGGCGGGGTCGCGCGGCTACCTTGGAAATAAAAAGGGGGGATTTGATTGTTGGGTTCGAGTAGTAAATGGGATAATGTTCGTGACGCCACCCACGGTGTGTGGTAACGTGAGGGACCACCGCTGACGGTTAGAGGGGGAGCCGAGGGACGATGGTGTGTGGCAGCTCGAGATGTTAATCCCTCCGTGGGCAGGGGGAGTGGTGTCCCGGGATCCGGTGATGGTTGGAGTGGGTGAAAAGGGATATCGGGTACTCACACAGTCCAAAGTCACTGACGCTGACACCAGGTAAACCAGGCCCTTTTGGTGTTGCAGGTTGGTCTGAAGCCTTGTCCCTTGGCACTGTGTGTCCTACTTGTGGATCCCTCTCACATGAAGTGATTCGGGTCCCGCTCACCTGCGTGGCTAGCAGGGTGAGCTTACTCTCAGGGTTCACGCTTGGGATTTTCTGGACTGTTGTGGGAAGTCCTATCCCCCTCGTTGCGCTAGTACCCCGATTCTGGAGCGGGTGGGGAACGGTTCCTGAAGACTCCGTTCCCGTCGGGTAAATTACTGCGCTGCGTGAAGCTTCTTACCAGCCTAGGGTCCGCGTACCCCTTCGTGCCCTGGCCCCTGCCCGGTTGTAGCACAAGGCAGCCGGCCAGCTCTCTGTAGCAGCACCGTGCCCCCTGTCACTACCCCCTGGAACCGGGGTTCCAGCTCCTTCTGGCTAGACCAACGTCTGGCACCTGGGACGGGTACAGGAGCCCAGCTCCACAGCGTGACCTGTCTTGTCACCGCTGTCTTCCATCCCCCCATCTGGGTGGCCCTATTCCCCTCAGGCTGCCCAATGGGTGGTTGGTGGGTGTGGTGCAGAGTGTTCCTCAGGATTTTGGTACACCTGTTGGTAGCACCACCAAATTGACAGGACCCGTAACCAAGGAGGAGCGAGTACCATGCAGAAGGGCAGGTTGCACAGCACACTTGTGACGACCTGAGAGGCCACGGCGTCACATGAACATAGCCTAAATGTACGTGGCATCGCACAATGCAAGTGTGTTGAGCAAGGCTGCGGCCATCTTGTCGGAATGTGGCTGGGAGTATGTATATTGTATAATGGCGGCCAAGTGACTTCCGTTACCGACTCTGACACCGGAGAATCCTCACAGTGCACAGCACGTGCGATGTGAGGTTTCACAAGTCTGCAACCACATGGAGTGACACATGGAGTGACTGCAAACTTATGGATTTAGACTGGAAAACCCCTTTAACATCCACCTCCTCTCAGTATTATAAGCAAGGAACTTGAATACAGCAGATTACAGTTTGAAGATCAGGAAAGCATCTAAGTCTTTATGGAGGACAGTCCCAGTCTATGAGAGAAAGATAAACACTAACCCCAGACTTTGCAGGAAGAAATAACAAATAACACATTCAGGGGGTCTGACTTATGGCCCCCTCATCAATCACAAGAATAATGAAGCAAAAAAACTAGTATTGATCTCTGTCACCTCTAAATTTTTCCTGCATAGAGTTGCTCGGTCACTCAGATGTGTAGTTACCAGAAGGGGGTGGATATACTGTCATATTGTTCCCACTTGCATAAAAAACGGACAAGTGCAATGCGAGAAAAAAAACTGCATTGCACTTGGATCAATGTTATCCAATCAGTCAGTGCTGATTTGAGGAAAAAAAATCACAGCATGCTGCATATGGCCATGTGTATCGTGGGAGACTCGCCAATGCAAGTCTAAGGGGGCAAGAGGAAAATAAGGATGGCACACGGACCATGCGTATGTCGTCCGTTTTTAATGGATACATCGCCATTCTGCATCATAGAACACTGTAGATGGACCTTTAAATGATTGTAAAAGTTATTGATAGAAAAAACGTATGTCCTACAGATGCTAGGTGAGAAAAAAAAAATTGCACATTGGCATAACACTCGCATGACATTTGGAATACCAAAAGGATTTCACTCGTCCCACCTTTCTGGGTGAGAATGGACCAATTTATTTTACGCCAGTGTGAACCTACCGTAAGGCCGAGATCAATAGCGGATAACAACCAATGCAATATGCTAATGACATGTGGCTCAAACTCTGCTGCGAGTGTGAGCTGAGCGTAATTCACTGGGTTCTGATTCTCTCGCATGTGAGACCCGGATCACAGGTGTGGAGCAGGAGAGATTAATCTCTCCATCATCTCCGTTGCTATCAGACTGTACTGATGTCATTCGAGTGCATTCTGATGTTTCACACGCTCCCATAGATTTGTATGGGTACGTGTGATCTGGGGCTCGCTGAATAACCCACCATGCTAACATTTTTTCCTCAGTTCGATTAGAGCTGAGGGAAAACTTGCAAATCTGACCTGAACACTGACTAACAATGGTCCAAGTGTAACACGAAATTTTCCCGCATTGCACTCGTCTGATTTAAACACTAATGTGAGCGAATCCTAAGGCAGGCTTTACACGTTGCGACATCGCTAGCAATTGCTAGCGATGTCGAGCGCGATAGCACCCACCTCCGTCGTACATGCGATATCTGGTGCTTGCTGCCGTAGCGAACATTATCGCTACGGCAGCTTCACACGCACATACCTGGTCGGCGATGTCGCCGTGACCGCGGAAACATCCCTCCTTCAAGGGGGAGGTGCGTTTGGCGTCACAGCGACGTCACCACGACGTCACTAAGCGGCCGGCCAATAGAAGTGGAGGGGCGGAGATGAGCGGGACATAACATCCCCCCCACCTCCTTTCTTCCGCTTTGCTGGTGGAGGCAGGTAAGGAGAGGTTTGTCGTTCCTGTGGTTTCACACACAGCGATGTGTGGTGCTGCAGGAACGACAAACAACATCGTATCTGCAGCAGTAACGAAATTATGGAAATGAACGACGTGACACAGATCAGCGATTTTGTACGCTTTTGCGCTCATTCATCATCGCACCTAGGATTTACACGTTGCGATGTCGCAACCGGCGCCAGATGTGTGTCACTAACGACGTGACCCCGACGATATATCGGTAGCGATGTCGCAACGTGTAAAGTCCGCCTAACTCTGAGGACCATAAAGTGATGACATATTCTGGTGATAGCACCATCCCTATAAGATGGGTAAACACTAATTCAATAATAAAAGTTGAATGAAATGTTTAATCATTTAATAGTGAGTATTGTAGGTTAAACTGAATAAATATCATCTTCCAGTATAAGATTAAAAGTTCATACCTTTGGGTTGAAAGTCACATTCCTTGGAAAACTTTCTTGAAGATGAATAAACAGCTCCATATCCGCGGTTTGCAGGGTAGTCATGACTTGTTCAGCCATCGAAAAAATCTCCAGCCATGAAGGGAATATATTTTTAATCAGAAGATGTAGATACATGAATAATTCATACGGATGCTCAGCTGAAAAAGCAAAATATTTCTTTCACTATCTAGATATTAACTCTGGGGAAGTTGTCAATTACTAAACAATAGAAAATTAGGAAAATAAATAAATTGTATATGCCAATAAATTAGTTCATGATTCCCATATATTAATTGTCTCAGACAATACAAACTGCTCTTTATTCAGTGCAGTGATCTTGGCTTAAAGTGTAACAGTCGTTTTCATTTTTATTTAATAAATCAATAATATACAAGAAAATAAGCAACTTTGTAATATATCTTATCGGGGAAATTTGCATCTTTCTCTTCCAGAACTGATCAGTCTATCAAAATTGTTACTGATGAGATTCTGTGACGATGAGAGGAGGGAGGAGCTAGAGGCAAAGGGAGGAACTAGAGGCAGAGAGAGGAGCTAGGGGCAGAAGGAGGAGCTAGAGGGAGAGGGAGGGACTAGAGGCCGAGGGAGGAGCTAGGGGCAGAAGGAGGAGCTAGATGCAGAGGTAGGAACTAGAGGCAGAGGGAGGAACTAGAGAGGCAGAGAGAGGAGCTAGGGGCAGAAGGAGGAGCTAAAGGCAGAGGGAGGGACTAGAGGCAGAGGGAGGAGCTAGAGGCAGAAGGAGGAGCTAGAGGCAGAGGGAGGGACTAGAGGCAGAGGGAGGGACTAGAGGCAGAGGGAGGAGCTAGGGAAAGAAGGAGGGGCTAGAGGCAGAGGGAGGAACTAGAGGCAGAGAGAGGAGCTAGCAGCAGAAGGAGGAACTAGAGAGAGAGGGAGGAACTAGAGGCAGAGGGAGGAGCTAGGGGCAGAAGGAGGAGCTAGAGGCAGAGGGAGGAACTAGAGGCAAAGGGGAAAAGCTAGGGGCAGAAGGAGGAGCTAGAGGCAGAAGGAGGAGCTAGAGACAGAGCTCCTCCCCTCCTGCCTCTTCTATCTCCATATAATCTCATCAGTAACAGCTGCCATCTCCTAAGTAATGGGAAAGTCTTCCCTGAATCCAGATTTTACCGCAGAATTGAGATATATTACAACATTGCGTATTTTCATGTGTTTTACTGATTTATTAAATAAAAAATAAAAAGGCGGTTACACTTTAAGTCAAAGACTATTAAATTACTGCACTGAATGAAGAGCAGTTGTTTATGCTTCAACCCCTTCACAATCTATGATGGACCCATACGTTATGGTTGGGAAGGGGTTCCCGACCTATGATGTATTGAATTGATACGTCATGGCAATCATGCAGCCACTGTGACTGCAACAACTGTGATTGCATGAAGGTGTCGGTTGTTTCTGACGGCAATGGGTCTCGTGGCTACAGTGGGTTTCACCACCCTCCCGCAGCTACGATTGCTGTGATTGGCTGTTCAATCCTGAACAGCCCATCAGAGCAATTCCAATGTTTCAGGCAATGAAATTGTCTGAAACATTGAGGTCCAGCTATGATTGGTGCAATAACAGCACCGTAGCCAGGCTCATAGGTTGAAGCCTGGCTACCAGCCCCAGCACTGATTGGAGCAATCATTGAATGACACACAATAACTCCAATCAGAGAGCAGAGATGCGGGCTGACCATACAGTGACCGCTCTGCTCTGCCTCATTCCTACTTGGAGACGTAAAGAGAGTGGTCAGTGTGCTGTTCTACTGTGGATCTGTTGGAACGTGTGGTGCCACAAGCTTTTTTTTAGCCTGTGCCACCATTGATTGTGCTGCTGCTGCTGTTGCTGCTGCTGTCTCAAGAACACTGGTTTGGAGTGGCTGCAACCTAGCTGGTGCTGGTCTCTACCAATCCGGTATTCCCTTTGTTCCAGTGCCGGTGTAGTGACCTGGCGAGTTTTACTTCCATGCACCCGTCTGTAGTTGGTGGGCCCCCATGGCCTGAAGTGTTTTGGGGTCCTCTCGGTTGTCACAGTCTTGGCCCGTATGGCAGGCAGCTTGAACCTCTCTTGGGTCTGACCTCTGTCCCCGTTCCCAGGTTCCCTCTTTGCTGCTGTACCCCGGACACTAACGTCAGTGAGGTCCTTGATGGTCCCCTCACTGGGCAGGTTTTATCAGGTGAGCTTGTAGCGTCCTCATGAACTAGGGCTCTGCATCCCACCGGTGCTCGGTCCAGTGAGTACTCACACCGTACTCTCCCTGGTCCCCTCAGTTGTCACAGTCTTGGCCCGTATTGCAGGCAGCTTGAACCTCTCTTGGGTCAGAACTCTGTCCCCGTTCCCAGGTTCCCTCTTTGCTGCTGTACCCCGGACACCAACGTCTGTGAGGTCCTTGATGGTCCCCTCACTGGGCAGGTTTTATCAGGTGAGCTTGTAGCGTCCTCATGAACTAGGGCTCTGCATCCCGCCGGTGCTCGTTCCAGTGAGTACTCACACCGTACTGTCCCTGGCAACCGTACTGCTTTTTCTCAATCAGAAACTTTACACTCTCCGTCTGAGTACTGACTTCTGACTTGACGTCTTACTGACTCCACGTCTAACTGACTTCTGTCTGACAAGATGTCCGTCTCCCATCACTCCACTGACTAGCCCCTCTTCCTCCCAGGTTTCTGACTAGTGGATTGGATGAGTCATCCATCAGTTCCATCTCTAGCCTGCTACCCAGTCTGGTGAAAAGGGTATGGATTTGTGTGTGTGTTGTGGTGTTTACCGGCACTGATCTTCCAGGAATCTGGGGTTAGATGTAGTACCCTGTGGTACCTGACACCCAGGGTTGCCACCCATGCATGCATGCATCCTACCGCCACTGAACCACTTATCAGTGACACACAACACTGGTCGGCATATGTGCTCACTTTTGGCTTAGGACTTTTTTTCTGTCCATTTTTTCCCCCTAATTTTTGCACCACATCCAGGCGTGCGTCCTGCAGCCGCCGAGCGATTATCAGTGACACACATCATTGATCAGCGTCTGTGCTTGCTTAAGGTTTAGGACTTTTTTCTTTCTTGTCAATTTTTTTTCGTCATCTTTGCACCATATCTGTGCGTTATGTCCTGCAGCCATTGAACAGTGATCAGTTACACAGCACTGATCAGCTTCCTGCTGTGTTTTTTTGTGTAAAAAAAAAAAATCAATGAAAAATAATAATTCTGATTAGTTGATAGGGCTAGATTAAGGACAGTAAAAATATACTGTAGTAATCAGCATCTAGTACAGTATTTTGTACTGAATATAGTCAGGTTTAGCGTCAGACAGCGGACGGTCCTAAGTAGAGATGAGCCACCACCCTAGTGTTAGAGTTCGGTTCGGTTCGTCGAACGGCGGGTGTGTTCGAACGTTCGACGAACGATCGTCGAACACGTTCGAACACCTTCGAATACCATTGAAAACAATGGCAGGCAAACACAAACACATACAAACATGCACAAACACGAACGCACACACAGATATTATGCTCACCTTAGCTTCCATTCCATCGCTGGCCTCCTGGGACTTGCAGTTCGCCGGTACAAGATGTGTATCGGGTAACCATCGCGGCGACCCATGCCGGAACCTCCGCTGACGTCAAAGGCAGGAGCCGCTTGCCTCTGATTGGCCAGCGCGCTGCCTTTGAGTAGCGTCTGACAGAGGAAGTTCCTCTCTCGTCGTGATGGTTACCCGATACACATCCTGTATCGGCGAACTACGTGTATCGGGTAACCATCGCGATGAGGGAGGAATTTCCTCTGTCAGACGCTACTCAAAGGCAGCGCGCTGGCCAATCAGAGGCAAGTGGCTCCTGGCTCTGACGTCAGCGCTCTGTCAGCGGAAGTTTCGGCATCGGTCGCGATGGTTACCCGATACACATCTGGTACCGGCGAACTGCAAGTCCCAGGAGGCCGGCGATGGAATGGAAGGTATGGTGAGCATAATATGTGTGTGTGCGTGTATGTTTGTATATGTTTGTGCATATGTGGAATGGCACAATAGAGGACCAGAATGGGACATTTAGCAAGTTGTGGAAGGAATTGTCTGCATTGCAATGATTTCCTATGGGAAATCTTGCTTTGCTAAACGAGTAACTTGGTTAACAAGCATACTCCCAGAACGGATTGTTCTCATTAACCAAGGTTCCACTGTATGAACATTGAATGACAGTATTACTGTGAAAAGCCAGTTACGCTTTTGGTGATCGAACCGTTATCGAACATAACCTCGAACTGTCGAACTTGAAGCTAATTGTTAGCATTTGTCGAACGACTCGAACATCGCCTAAAATAGGTCGAATTTGAGATTGGCGAACAGTTCGATTCGAACACCGCTCATCTCTAGTCCTAACTAATTTTTCTTTTACTGACATTCATTGAGTATCTGTAATTTTAGAATTGTAGTGGAAGATTCCTGTAGTACTTATACTACACTTTTTTCTACTACATTAAATTATGGTCAGTGTGATTTAGTTGCGGTCGCTCAGTAATTGTTTTACTATCGTCCATTTAGTTAGGTTTTTTTTATTGTACAAAATTTTATTTTATGTTTATATTTTTCTTTCTGGAGTCTTTCCTCTATTCTTTTTTATTTCTTTTTTCTATCCTAATAAAAAAATTATATCAAACACACATCTGAATAAAATTTGATTATTTTACACGCACGCACGCACGCACGCACGCACGCACACACACACAGCCACCCTGATAGTGAGGGAGAGGATTCCACCTTCCTTTATTTTTCCTCCTCCTTCTCTTCCTCCAGTCATACCAACCCCCCACGCAGACGTTTCCAGGACACTAAATGAGCCAGCGCCCTCCGTTAGTGACCATCCATCCATCTTTAGTGACCCCCTATGATCTCACCTCTCAAAAATCATGAGTCCCAGATTCCCAGATTTTGTGGCCCAATAAGGATGACTGGTCCAGACAAATTTGTATGCCCAATACTTTTTGACCCAAAACTCCGCTTAATCATTTTCTAACTGGACTCCCATAGACACAGTAGAAATGATGATGTTTTTGGGCCTTGTTCTTCCCATGGAGATAGTACAGAAGCCAGAAATTCTGCATATTGGAGTGTTGGAGTATTGGAGTGTTGATGTTCCACATAGCTATGACCTGTAAATGTTTTAAGGCCATTCACAAACTTTTGCACTTCAAGGATAATTCACAATGTCCACCCTGAGATTACCCTAATTTTACCGACTTTTCAAAATTTGGCAGTCACTGATCACTTCAGCAACAAATTTGCTGAAGTATACATTCCCCAAAGTGATATCTGCATGGTTGAGTCCCTAATATATTTCAATGAGAGGCTGAAATTCCTGCAATACCTGCCCAGTTAGAGGGCCAGGTATGGAATTAAACTCTACAAGCTCTGTTAGTGTATATCCAGGTACACCCACATATATAGGGTTTATAAAGGGAAGGACACCCGGATTAAACCACCTGAATGACCACCTGTCCTTGACCACCTGTCCTTGGAGTGAGTGAGAAAATTGTGTGGGACGTGGTGCACCCACTGCTAGATCAGGGTTATCACCTGTACATAGATAACTTTTACACTAGCATCCCTCTCATCAAGTTCGTCTCTGGCAGAGCTACTGCCGCATGCAGTACTGTGTGCAAAAACCAGAGAGGCGTCCCTAGGTCAATAATAGAGCAGCTGCTTTGAGAGGGTGAGAGTAGAGCCCAAGGTAGTGACAACATGCTTAAGGTCAAGTACAAGGACAAGAGGGGTGTCCTTTTCTTGACCACAATACATGTTGATGGCAGCATCTCCACTGCTGCATGAGCTTCATTTACACACGTTCACAAACCAGACTGTGTCCTGGGGGTACAACATGAACATGGGTGGAGTTCATCTACCTGCTCAAGCTCTCCAGCCCCACAGTGCCATTATATTGCTTGCTGGAGTAGCGAGCGGAAGTGGACCCACTGGACCACAAGGAGGACCTGGGCTTGCCCTGATGTGGGAGGAGCTTAACTAAGCACCTATTGGGTATTCACAAGAGCCTTAGATGGTGAGGATGGGCTTGGGTTGTTCAGGGACAGGGATGTTGGTTCTTAGCCAAAGCTAAGATGTTGTACAAAAAGCTGGCGGGCGGTGTACATCACATATAACTATGTGCTATCACGATGTGCGGGCTTGACCAGCACATTCCTTCAGTTCCAGGAGGTAGTGATCAAGGCCCTAATGTTTGGAAGTCAGGAAGGAGCAGGCCCCATTACTTCTGGAACTGAAGGTGCCCATATAGGTCCCTCAAATGGCAAAGAAAGGAAGGTCGCAAAAAAGTGCTGAGTGTATCACAGAAGGGGAATAAGAAAAGACACCTCTTGGCAATGCAACACTTGCTCCCCAAACATCTGGCATGTGTATAAAAAAAATGAGTCAAAGTCTACTACACGTCCACGGATTACTAAATTCCCATATGCCAAATTGACGTACTCTACTCTATACAACTCACATGCCAACTGACGCATTCTACAAATCTCACATATGCCAACCTGACATGCTCTACACAACTAACATATACTAACCTGACATACTCTACACAACTCACATATGCGAACCTGATGTACTCTACACAACTTTCATATGCCACCCTGATGCACTCTGCACAAGTCACATACTGTATGCCATCACATTATAAAATTCCCATACTGGGAAAACCCTAGATTAATTTTAATATAGGATCACTTATGGGGGGGGGGTTTACACTTTTTAGGCACATCAAGGGCTCTCCAAACACGACATGACAACCGCAGACAATTCCATCACAACCTACACTCCAACATGGCATTCCTTCCTTTCACAGCTCGAAAGTGTGTCCAAACAGTAGTTTACAACCACATATGGGGTATCAATGTACTCAGGAGAAATTACACAACAAATTTTGGGGTTCATTTACTCCTGATATCCTTGTGAAAATGAAAACATTTTGGGCTAAAACAACATTTTTGCATTTTTGGAAAAATGAAATTTGTTTAATTTTCACAGTTCTATGATGTAAAATGATGTGAAGCACCTGGGGGTTCAAGGTGCTCACCACATGTCTAGATAAATTCCTTGTGGGGTCTGTTTTGCAGAATGGGGTCACTTATGGGGAGTTTACACTGTTTATTGACATCAAGGGCTCTTCAAACATGAAATGACACACGCAGACCATTCCACCAGAATCAGAGCTCCAAAACGTCACTCCTTCCTTTCTTTTTATCATTTTTTTATTTTTGAAAAATATTTTTTTTTAAATATTTTACAACCATAATACAATTACAGAAATAAAGGGAACAGTCCACAGGTACACTCCTTCCTTTCACAGTGCGACAGTGTGTTCAAACAGTAGTTTCCCACCTAGTTTCCCACCACATATACGGTATTGGCGTACTCATGAGAAATTGCACAACAGGTTTTGGGGTCCATTTTCTCCTGCTATCCTTGTGCAAATGAAAAAAAATACATTGTAAATTTCTGTGAAACAGCTGGGGGTACAAGGTGCTCACCATACATCTAGATAATTTCCTTGGGGGGATCTAGTTTGCAGAATAGTTACATAGTTACATAGTTACTTAGGTTGAAAAAAGACCTAGGTCCATCTAGTTCAACCTTCCTCCACCAGTTCTACATTTAGTCACTAAGTCATTTATAACCAACAATGTTTTGTGTACTGAGGAAATCATCCAGCCCTTGTTTAAAAGCGGTTATAGTATCTGCCATTACTACCTCTTGTGGTAGGGCATTCCACAGTCTGACTGCTCTAACTGTAAAGAACCCTTTCCTATTTAGGTGTCGGAATCGCTTTTCTTCTACTCGAATGGGGTCACTTGTGGTGAGTTTCCACTGTGTGGGCACATCAAAGGCTCTACAAATGCGACATGACACCCACAAACCATTCCATCAAAATCTGTGCTCCAAAACATCACTCCTTCCTTTCAGAGCTCAACAGTGTGTCCAAACAGTAGTCTCCCACTACATATGGGTTATCGGCGTACTCATGAGAAATTGCACAATAAATTTTGGGGTCTAATTTCTCTTGCTATAAAACAATATTTTTTTTTCATTTTCACGGTTCTATATTGTAATATTTTGTGAAGCATCTGGGGATTAAACGTGTTCACTACACATCTAAATAAATTTCTTGTGCGGTTTAGTTTAAAACGTGGGGTCACTTTTGAGGGATTTCTACTGTTTAGGCACAACAGGGACTCTCCAGCGCAACATGGAGTCTGCTAACTATTCCAGCCAATTCTGCGTTCAAAAAGTCAAATGGCGCTCCATCCCTTCCAAGCCCTGTTGTGCACCAAAACATTGGGGTTCCACCACATATGGGATATCAATGTACTCAGGAGAAATTGCACAACAAATATTAAGGTCTATTTTCTCCTGCTACCCTTGTCAAAATCAAAAATGTGGGGTTAAAGCAACATTTTGAGTGTAAAAATGAATTTTTTCATTTTCACAGCTCTATTTTATAAGATTCTGTGAAGCAACCGTGGGTTATAAAGTGCTTAACACACATCCAGTTACATTCCTGGCATCCAAAATGGGGTCATTTGTATGGGGTTTCCACTTTTTAGGTACATCAGTGGATCTCCAAATGCGGCATGGCGTTTGCTAACGATTGCAGCCAATTTTGCTTTCAAAAAGTTATATGGTGCTCCTTCCCTTCCCAGGCCTTCAGTGCACCCAAACAGTGGTTTTCCACCACATATGGAGTATCAGCGTACTCAGGAGAAATTGCACAACCAGTTTTGAGGGACTTTTTATCCCGTTTACCCTTGTGAAATGAAAAAACTAGGATTAAAGCAACATTTTTGTGTGAAAAATGTATTTTTTCATTTTCAAGGTTCAACATTTTAAAATTCTGTTAAGCACCTGGGAAGTCAAAGTGCTAATAATAATAATAAATCTTTATTTCTATAGCGCCAACATATTCCGCAGCACTTTACAATTTAGGAGGTTCATATACAAACAAATAACAGTTATAGAAAATACAATAATTGGAGTATGGAAAAAAGACAACCCTGCTTGTGAGAGCTTACATTCTACAATGTCTAGATAAATTCCTTGGGGGGTCCAGTTTCCAAAATGGGGTCACTTGTGGGGGTTTCCACTGTGTAGGCACATCATCAGGGGTTCTCCAAATACAACAATATGGAGTCCACTAATGATTCCTGCCAGTTGCATTCAAAAAGTCAAATACCGCTGCTTCCCTTCTGAGCCATGCCATGTGCCTAAAAAGTGGTTTTCCACCATATATGGGTATCAGCGTACTCACGAGAAATTGCACAACAAATTTTGAGGTCCATTTTCTCCCTTGTGAAAATACAATCTTATGATGTCATTGCTTGGCACACTTGCCAGCTCTCTCGACTCTTCCTGAAGAAGCCACACTCTGGTGGCGATACGTGTTAGGTTTTCCCCACTGTGACCTCTTTGCCTTGCAGGTTTATTTGTATGCCGGTCCTATATTTATCTATGGCTTAGTTTTTTTCTACCTTGGTTTCTGGTTTTCGCAGGTTTTAATAGATATTCACTTTCTTATGCACTATCATGTTTAGTGATTGATTTTTTTTTTAGCTGGCGGTATTTTACCCCCATTTTGATCTAGGTTATCTGCATCACTCTTTCACTTGTGATTTCCCTGTTAGTCACGCTTATCTCAGTTAGGTTAAATCAGCAGCCTTTCTAATATTATATTACATAGAACTCATTTATACTATATATACCTACTTGGCTTCTTAGTCTTGTGTGCTGCAGCTGTCTTTTACAGCTATTTATTGCAGATCTGAGGGCTGTTTTAAATGTTTTTACTTGTATTTGTTGTTGGCTTTTCCATTTGTTATAATAAAATACAATATTCTTTGGTGATCATCCTATTGTGGCATACTTCTTTTCCCTGTATTTCTAGACACGGCAGTAGCTGAACGAGCCCCATACCCTAGGCAACTGAGTTGGGGAATGCCGCTGGATCTTGATATGGACTTTGTTGGAGCTGTGTGGGAGTTCTTTTGGGAATAAATTGGTGAACAAGGGAATTGTGCTGTCTTTATTTCTTTCTCCTTTTATGTCTTTCAGGTTTGCTTTTGTGGACTATTCTGGAGTTGTTGGATTACATTGGATGTTTATGGCTTTTTTTTTTAAATAAATTGATGAACGAGGCTAGAGTCAGGGGCTGTTTTTTTAAAAAATATTTTGTGTGCTTTTTTCTCTTTAAATCTACTTGGTTATTAATGGGGGTGTATGAGACACACCTCTCCATTACGAACCCTTGGGCTTGATGTCAGCTGACAATTCACAGTTGACATCAACCCCACAAACCATTTCTCCAATTGCCACCACTCCAGTGCAATTTGGTAGAGCCAGGCAAAGAGCCAGAATCGGCGCATCTAATGGATGCTCCACTTCTGGAGTTTCTGCAGGCTGCTATTTTTAGGTTGCAATGGGCCCAATAGCAATGGGCCTTCCCAGCCTGATAACACCATCCCCGAGCTTTCTGCTTTACCTTGACTAGTTATCAACAATAGGGGAGACCCCACGTTATTTTGTTTTTTTGTTTGTTTTTTAATTGTTTAAATAAATAAATTGAAAAAAAGAGGGTGGGATCCTCTCTCTTTTTAATAACCAGCCAATGTAAAGCAGACAGCTGAGGGCTACAGTCCATAGCTGTCTGCTTTACTTGCATTGGTTATCAAAAATAGGGGAAACCCCCATGTCATTTTTTGTAATTTAATTATTTATTTGGCTAAATAGCTGTTTAAGCTATGTAGCCAAGTATCTATTATCTAGCTATGTATTATCTATCTATTCATTTGTCTATGTTGCACATCTTTAACACATAAAAAAATCAATCATTTGAGAGTCACGTGTTTTCTTTCTCGTACATGTCACACGGATGTCACAGAGATAGCACATGGACGACCAACCAATGGCAAATGGATGACACACAAGTACACACGGATGGCCCAAATTGACCGAGGAATTTTTTCATTTAAATGTGCCAAAAACATATATATAGATTTGCTAATAACTATATGTAGTGATCAGAACACCCCATTTAAAAGTAAAATTTTAAGCAACATCTCGATACATACATGTGTGGCGCATGTCAGAAGCAGGTATATAGTGCGGGCTCATGGCATGAGCTCTCTTTATACCCAGCAGGTAATGGCTGTGTGTTACAGCCAGGACCTGCTGCTAAAAATCGAGGGTGAATAGGAATTCTGCCAGTGATTGTTAACCTGTTAAATCTTGCTCTCAAATTCTGACAGCAGGATGTAACATGCACCGGCAAGGGGGTCTGCCATTTTAAGTGTGTATCGGCGCACCCAAGAGTAACGTGATCACGGCTTGTCAATTTGTTGCTATGACAAGAGGGAGTACTTGCTATAGCGGCACTCCTTTGAAACCTGCCTGTGGCCGGCCTTCAAAATAGACAGTGATTTCTGTTATACACAGCAATGTTGTGGCATTGCTGTATATAACACAAGCGATCAGACGATTGCAGGTTATAGTCCCCTAAAGGGACTATTATTTCAGTAAAAAGTAAAAAAGATATTTTAAAAGATAAAAAAAACATAACACTTCAAATCACCACCCTTTTGCCACATTGAAAATAATGATAATAAGCCATCACACAGCACCATCAATCAAAAAATTGCTTAGAACACTCCTAGTACCAGTGTCAAAACTGCAATTTTTTTTACAGTTTGTGATATAAAAAAAATAAAAAAATACCAAAAAGTTTTTTAAGAATACATTTAACGTAAAAGTCTGCCTAAGGCCCGTTTCACACATCAGTGAAAAACACTGACGTTTTTCACTGGCGTGTAAAACACGCACATGTCCCTTCGTGTGCCGTGAATCACGGCACACGTGGGTTGTCTAAGTGCAATCCGGGCTCCGTTCTCCGTGGCCCGTGATTGCACTTAGAAATTAACTCAGCTGTGCGCGCTCCCGCTCTCCATGGTGCTGATCGCTCCCGCGGTGCAGCATCCGGCCGGCGCTGACCCCCCTCAGCAGCTGCTTCCGGGTCTGCTGTGTCGTGCATCATGAATATGCGCGACAATAATGAACCGGCTCAGAAGCAGCAAGCAGAACGGGTTGCAGAGGACATCGCTGGAGCCAGGTGAGTAAAAATGATTTTTATTTTAAAAGCACGTTTTTTTCTGGCACGTGTCTCACGGATCACACCACTGCGTGGTCCGTGGGACATCAGTGATGCCAAAAAAAAATGGACATGTCTCCGTGCGGCAATCACGGACACGCGGGTACACCGCACGGAGACATGTGCAATGATAAGTCACTGACGTGTGAGCAGGCCCATTCATTATAATGGGTCTGCGTATGTCAGTGATTCTGGTGCGTTTAAAAAAAAGCACAAACGTACCAGAATCACTGACGTGTGAAACAAGCCTTAAGCAGTATATCCACAATTACAATTAAGGACAAGCAATAAAGAATTTTTTATGCCCTATCAAACTTGTATCAGAAAGTGGTTCCACATAGACTTCAATTGCTGTGGATTTGCCTAGGTAAACTTAGCAGCAAATTAAAATACTAAGCTTGTGGATGAGTTTTCCCAAGTGCTACATACAGATTTGCAGTGGATCTTGACCGGATTTTATTCACTGAATGTATGGGACATCCCTATTCAAATGTTTATGCTTTGTTTACTATGTACTACATGTAGTGTTTAATATACACAGCAAGATTGAAGTATATAGTATAAGTGATCAGACAATCACAGGTTCAAGTTTCCAAAGAAAACATAAAAATGTAAATCACTCCCATTTTCTCTCCAAAAAAGTTATTAAAAAAATAAAAGGAATAAACATAAAAGTCAGATCTGTCAAAACATTAACTACATACTGTATATATATTAAGGTTTATGTTTATATTCATTATTTTTCTTTGTGTGTGTTTTGTTACCCTTCCCCAAAAATCCCAATAAAAATAATATGCAAAAAAAAACAAAAAACATTAACCCAATAGGTAGAAATTATAAAGAGAAAAAAATCAAATCACCAATTTTTTTTTGTCGATTGTAGTAATTTCCCATCAAAAATACAATAATAAGCGATCAAAACCTCAAAACCCCAAACTGGTTTCAGAAAAATGTGTCATTGTTTGTCAAAAAACAAGCCCTCGTACAGCTCCGTCAACTAAAAAATGGCCATGTTACAGTTCTAGGAACAAGTAATTTTTTTCTTTTCAGAAATTTCCAAATTTTTGTTCACCACTTAAAAAAGAAAATGCAAGTTTTATATTACTGAAATCAAACTGACCTGGGCAATTACACAGCCAGATGATTTTTACCGCAAAATTAACAGCATAGAAACAAAACCAAAAAATCCATTGCGGAACTGGGAGGTGAGTTGGAGGGAAGGATTGCAATTTCATCGAACAGACTGTTCTCCCTTTTTCCAGTTCATCACATGTTAAAATGAATGGTGTTATGTAAAAGTACAACCTGTCCTACAAAAAACAATACTTCATAAGGGTATGTTGTCAGAAAATAAAAAAAGTTACCTGGAGTTGGAGTTTGCCTAAATGCAATTTGAAGAGGAAACAGCCAATGGATAAGATAGGGCTCATATAAACCATTATAAACGTAGAGAACATTTAATGCTTTGCTGGACTCCTTAATCATTTCTTCATCTGATTCAAATGGATACATGGAGGGAGTGTTTCCAAATTTCTGTTAAGACATACAAGGATTAAGTAATTTTGTACCTGTCCCAGAACTAATGAAAATAATATTTGCTTAGAAAGTAAAGATTCCATGCTATATGCCATTATAAAATTTGGACTGTTTCTAAAATTAATAGTTATGCTGTTTATATAGGTATAACGTGTGGAAGAGCAGCTCCTGTACTATACATACTGAAAGTATTGAAATCTGGGAGTTAAATAAAGTGGATTAACACTTTGAAGTAACACTGGACATGAAGAGGTGAGCTCACAGAAGGAGAGCATGGTGAGTGAGAAGACATTCAAGATGGTGCCCACAAGCCATTTGCCATTAAGACAGCACAGAGTCCATACAATACCTGGACCAGTGCGGCTTTTCCTAAGACCAATAGTTGTCAAAATTCACCACTACAAAGACAGAGACATTATATTGAGGAAGGCAACAGAACTCCAAGATATTATTCTGAATATTCAATGAGTTTCTTTCTTCCCAGACTATTTGGGTTCAGTTCAATGGAAGCGGTCTCAATTTTAATATTTAAAGAAATCACTGCATCATGATTCCTCCTACTGGTATCTGGATACAGATAATGACATTCCAACCTTCCAAAGAAAAAAAATATAGGACCCGCAACCCTCTTGTATTAAATGAATGTACATGTGTACAAATCCGCTATGTAGCCAATATGCAGACACATATCATCATTATATATATATTTATATATATATATATATATATATACATATATATATATCTATATATATACACACACTCGGTGCAGCAGCATAATTTAAAAAATTGGAGTGCGGTTCCCCCCAATTTTGATACCCAGCCAAGGTAAAGCAGACAGCTAAGGGCTGGTATTCTCACGCTGGGGAGGCCCATGGTTATTGGCCTGTCCCCAGTCTAAAAATAACAGCCCACAACCACCCCATTAGACAGCTGTGAGTTCTCAAAAATCAGTGACCGAGGTTAGTAATGGGGAGGGTTCTATGAGACCATCCCATTACTAATTGTTTAAGTAAAAAGAAATAAACACAAAATACAGAGAAAAATTTCTTATCTATTTATTTAAAAAAAATTTTAAGGGGCGTGTCCAGGATGCTGAGCTGAGTGGACGTGGGGAAGAGGAGCTCCTGTTGACCCTCAGCTAAATCAGCACTTATCATAAGCACAAACCTACTCACCGGCTCTCAGGATGGGACCACGGAGGATTAAACCATCGCAGCAGGCATCGGTGGCCCCCCCGCTGCACACCACGGCGCTGGATACTTTCTTGGGCCTGGAACAGGGTCCAGGGGAGGCCCGGACGCCATCTTTCCAGGAGCATGGAGGGGAAATGGAGGCACTGGCCCGGCCTGCTAAGCAGCAAGAGAAGGAGGAGTGGGTGAGCGGGGACACAGGGGAAAGTGGAGGAATCTCTGCAGCAGTTCCAACAGGGAATGCCTTGGCTCAGCAGCCCTGCACTGCATCGGATCCTCAGGCACAGCAGCAGCAGGCCCAGGAGCACATAGTGGCTGTGGGAGATAAGGTGGAGGTCGGGGGGCAGCCCTCCCCACTGCCGGGAGAAGGGACTGCAGCCACAGCTGGTAATATCAGGGAACAGAGCAGCCTGCTTCCCCCCTCTGGGCCTCGGTGTGGAGATCAACCTTCCCAGCTTCCCCAGCACCAGACTAAAACTCCAGTGTCTATTACTGCAGGTGCTCACCTTAAAGGGCCAGACACCTTCTATAAGGACATGCATGATTTCATAAGTAAACTTCCTTCTAAAGAGGACTTTCAATGCCTCATACGTGAGGTTAAAGCAACTTGCAGGTCAGAAATAGCTGAAGTGAGGAGAGATTTGCAGCAATTGTCTAGCAGAATTGAATCCCTGGAGGAAGAGCATGACATCACCAGATCCCATGTATCAGAATTACACAAACTGGCAACATCGCAACAAAAAATAATGGAGGATATGCAGTCTCACATAGAGGATCTCGACAACAGAGGACGCCGTTGCAATGTCCGTGTGAGGGGGATCCCAGAGTCAGATGGGCCCGAGGACACAAACTCCATACTACAATCCATCTTTAATGAAGTGTTGGACGCTCCCCCTTCTAACATCATCAAGCTGGACAGGGCACACAGGGCTTTACAGCCGAAGAATTTATCCACCCAACCCCGGGACATCATTTGTTGCATTCACGACTTCTCCACCAAAGAACTGATCATGGCTAAGGCTAGAATGAGGCGCACGGCACCTGTGTTCAATGGCAAGGAAATCCAGCTTTTCCCGGATCTTTCTCGCATCACACTCCAGAAAAGGCGGCACCTCAAACCCCTCCTCACGAGCCTGAAGGAGCACCAGGTTCCATACCGCTGGGGTTACCCGTTTGCACTAACAGCGCGCAGAGGGGGTAAATCGGCGACCCTTCGCACTCCAGCAGATACCACTCTGTTCTGTGAAGCACTGGACATTCCAGCGGTCTGTATCCCAGATTGGGACTTGCAAAGGTTGGAAGGGCCGCCCCCTCCCGTGTGGTCCAAGGTGAGGGGTGGAGGGCGTGGGGCTTTGGGGGGGAGAGGAGGTAGGGGCCGCGGGTCGCCCCCCTCCCCGGCTCACCGTTGAGGACACTTCTTAACCTGGTTGGTGCCTATTTCTTATACCCTCTGAGTTCCAGTGGCTGAGCATGCTTTGTGATACTGTGACTCTCTCTACAGCAAGCCTCTGACTGTCCATTGTGTCATCTGCGGACCTCTGGGTCTGTTGAGCTGCATAAGGGGGGGGGCTGTAGCCACAATGATGCCGTGGGTGGTAGGGGGGTTGGCGGGAGCCTGGTCCCCTTACTTGGAGTTAGTGGTTGAGGTTTTTTGTTTTGTTTTTTTTTCCCTTGTTTCCTTTTGGCACGGGCCCGTGCCCACTGGACTGACCCCCGTGGGAGGGCTACTGGGGAGTGAGGTGGGTGGCTCTCTTAGCTCAGACGGGTTGGGGAACCTCCCTCTAGGTCTCTCCCTTCCGGGTTGACCCCCCGGGAATCTATGCCTAAGGTTTATGCATTTTGGTTAATGTTCTTAATTCATGTTCATTTCTATGTTTGTCCTTGTCTTCCCCCCTCCCCGATGTTTTTTCCTTATGTGTCCTTTCAGGTACCACCCCTTCTAGAGTCCCTGGGAGCTGCGGCCCTTTGTCGTATGGACCATCTCCTCTGGCCGGCTTCACAGGGGAAGTCATGCCCCCGACGGTATAGGTGTGCCATTAGCTTTTTCTTACTTCTAAGTTTTAGATATGACCCGCATTATCTCTCTTAACGTAAAAGGTCTGAATTCACCCCGTAAGAGGAAATTGCTGCTACAGGAACTGAAAACATCAGGTGCAGACATAGCCTTTATCCAAGAAACACATTTTGTGGAATCAAACACTTTCAAATTTGCGTCCCACCGCTTTCCCATCCATTACTCGGCTTACTCGGGCTCCAAGAGGGGGGGAGTTGCTATTTTAATATCCTCCAGTTGTCCTCTACAAATTACGGGTTCTCACTGCGATCCAGAGGGTAGATATGTGATTCTGGAGGGCCAACTGGGGGGATCCCCGCACATAATGGCCAACATTTATGCACCTAATGAAGGGCAGATACGCTTTCTTAAGAAAATACTCGATCTGATAGGCGGACTGGCACCGGCCTCTACGGTGTTGGGGGGAGACTTTAACATCCCTTTTTCGGAGGTGGCCGACAGACTCTCTGTGGGTGGACACCCTCCATCGGGTGCTTTGAAAAATTTGTCCCGGGACTTTCGTAGGCTCATTAGATCAGGGGCTTTATACGACGCTTGGAGGGTGGACCACCCGGGAGAGAAGGCCTTTTCCTTCTACTCGCATCCGCATCAGACGCACACCAGAATAGACTATTTTTTCATTGACTCACAGCTGCTGGGGCGTCTTGAGAGGGTGGAAATGGGATCCATTACGTGGTCAGACCATTCCCCACTCATAATGGACTTCAAGAAAGATGGTCCTCGACCTAGGCCTCAGCATTGGCGCCTTAATGAATCTCTGATCAAAAATCCCGACACTAGGGCCTTTTTAAATAAGCAACTGGTCGAATTCTTTCAGTTGAACACGGGCACGGTCACGTCGCCGGCAACACTCTGGGAAGCTCACAAGGCAGTGATGAGGGGACTATGCATTAGAGAGGGCGCCAGGGCTAAAAAGAATGCCACAAGCCAGCGGGACTCTATAACTGCCCATCTTAAGCTACAGGAGGGGAGACTGGCGGCTGCCCCATCACTGACTATTCTTAGGAGAGTCATCAGCCTTAGGGAAAAGTTGAGAGACTTGGCAATTGGCAGAGCAGAAAAATTGCTAACCTTTTCCAAACAAAGATACTATGAAAGGAGTAATAAGGCTCATACCTTACTCGCCAGGCAGCTTAGGGAGCGCGCTACATCCTCATGCCCTCAGGCTCTGCGCGACGAAAAGGGCACTATCCACTATCACCCCGCTTCAATAGCTGACATTTTTTTCAATTACTACAACAAGCTTTATAACCTTCCGGTTCCCCCGGGCATGGCTTCGCGCGGGGCTGGGGCACTTGGGGACTATTTTTCGGCCCTTGAGCTCCCTTCACTGCCTTGCGGAGCAGCCGCGGCTTTGAATGAAGAGATTACTACAGAGGAACTGGAGCAAGTTCTGGAAGCCCTGCCTGGCGGGAAGTCACCAGGCCCGGACGGCTTTACTTATTTTTATTACAAGGTGTTTGCGGCGGAGCTCCTCCCACACATGGCCGCCTTGTTTAACTCTTTCCTTCAGGGTGACCCTATCCCTCCATCCATGCTACACTCCCATTTAATCCTCCTGCCCAAGCCACCCAGGGACCCATTGGACTGTGCTAATTATAGACCAATAGCCCTTTTGAACTCCGATTTGAACATGTTCACCAAGCTCTTGGCGGCCAGGCTTAATCGATGGTTGCCCCAACTCGTGTATAAAGACCAGGTGGGTTTTGTCCCTTGCCGTCAGGGGGGGGACAACACCAGGAAGGTCATAGACCTGGTGGATGTGGCAAATCGGACGAAGCAACAGGCGTTGGTGTTGAGTCTAGATGCAGAGAAGGCTTTTGACCGCCTTGCGTGGCCTTTTCTCTTCAAGACAATGGAGGTCTTTGGGATCTCGGGTGGCTTTATGCGGGCCTTGAAGTCCCTGTATAGCGCTCCTACGGCCTCTATCAAACTCCCCCTCCACATCTCTAAGCCTTTTCTCATCTCCAATGGCACCAGGCAGGGGTGCCCCCTGTCCCCCCTCCTTTTTGCACTATGCATAGAGCCCCTCGCGGCCTCGGTCAGGAGCAACCCAGACATCTCGGGGGTCCTGGTCAGGAATAAACCGTTTAAAATCTCACTTTTTGCCGACGATGTGCTCATTACACTTACTAACATCCATGTGTCCCTTCCAATTTTAATGTGCACCTTGGGTAGGTACGGGAGCCTTTCGGGGTATAAGATCAACTCTAGCAAAACGGAGGCAATGCCCTTGAATCTCGACCCGGTGGCCCTGGATTACCTGCGTTTGAATTTTAAGTTTCGTTGGAAGACAGATGCGGTCAAGTACCTGGGGGTTAACCTCACATCTACTTATGATTCCCTCTATAACCTTAACTTCCCCCCCCTTTTCCGAGAGCTGAGAACTCTTTTGAGCAAGTGGTTCCCCCTCCCTCTTTCGTGGATGGGGCGCATTGCGGCGGTTAAAATGAGCTTGCTCCCAAAATTATTATATTTCTTTGAAACCCTCCCAGTTAAGGTACCAATAAAGGAGCTGAAGTCCCTTCAGGCGGCTATCCTTAGATTTATTTGGTGTAACAAACGTCATAGGGTGGCCAGGGAGGTGTTGATGGCTCGGAGAAACAGGGGGGGGCTTTCTGTCCCGGACATCCTAAAATACTATTGGGCGGCCCATCTTAGGAGGATCCCCTGTTGGGTGTCCCTTTGGGCATACAACAGGTGGACTGAGATTGAAAAACTTTGGCTGGCGCCTATACATCCAAACGCGCTCCTGTGGCCCCCGGCCCAGTGTGATTCGCCCCCCCCTCTTCTTGGACCGATGCAGTTCACTAGGGACCTCTGGGCATTTTGCATTAGAAGATTTCCTTTGGCATCCCCCTGCTCCCCTCTGGTGTCCTTCATATACCAACCCTTGCTCCCAAGCAGTCTGGAGTCGGACATGGTGCACCCCTGGCTCAAGGCAGGTCTATTCAGATTTGCAGACATTATAGATGGAAGTACAATGCAGATCCATTCCTTTGAGTACCTTAGAGATAAATTCTCTCTCTCTAATCGAGAGTTTTTCCAATATCTGCAGATCAGAGACTTGGCTGGCTCCTTGTTTGGCAGGGCAGGGGCCTCGATTCCCACAGATTTTGAGAAAATTTGCAGAAGGGGCACTGATACTAAGGGGCTGATTTCGGAAATTTACATTTTGCTTTCTGATTCACGGGAGGGGCCCGAGGGGTCTTTTCCATACATGCGGAAATGGGAGTCTCTATTGGGAAGGCGGATACTTCCTCAGGAATGGGCAGCAATCTGGGGAAACGCCGCCAAGACGTCAATATGCACACTATATAAGGAAAATATCTATAAAATTTTGCTATTTTGGTACCACACTCCAGATTTCCTTCATGGCATAGACCCCTCCATACCGGCTTGTTGCTGGAGATGCGGGGGAGGCAGGGGCACCATTCTGCACATATTCTGGTCCTGTCCAGGGATAGTCCCCTTCTGGGAGCGGGTTAGAGGGTTGATCCATAAAGTACTATATATAGAGGTTGATCTTGATCCCCTGATCTATGTTCTGGGTCTTGGGAATGGGGGATTGGGAAAAACGGCCTCTAAGCTTTTGTCCCACATCCTTACGGCGGCCAGATGCTTAATTGCAAAGAATTGGAGGCAGCCAGGGACACCCTCACTCCAGAGCCTCAAGTATAGATTACTGGACGTTAGACGCATGGAACATCTCACGGCACTATTGCATGACACAGTTGACCGCTTCCAGGCCGTGTGGGCACCATGGGACTACTTTGCGGGACAGGAGGATCTGTGAGACTGAGGCCTATGGGTCCTATGGAAGGAGCATGGACTCTTGAAACCCTTCCCTCTTCCCTCCTATTTCTCCTCTCCCCTCCTAACCCTCCTCACCTGTCCTGTCATTGTTTGTCTAGGTTCGATAAGAATTGTGAATTTTATGTTTTATTTTATGTATGAAAAACGTAAATTGAAAATCTCAATAAAAATTCAAAGTTTAAAAAAAAAAAAAAAAATTTTAAAAAGCCCCCTCTTTCTTATATTTATTAATCTCCAAAACACTCCTGCAGGTCCGATTTAATCCATACCACGACGATGCCAACTCTGCTACATCTGGGGTTGTAGTGTGCAGTTAAAATTAAAACACGCAACTGAGCACTGTGGCATCAGGGACACACTGACAGAGCTGCAGCTGTGAGAGCAGTGATGTCAGAGAGTTTACCTGAGGTCACAGCTGGTAGTTTCCACAGTACCCCAGCTGTAACCTCAGGCAAACTCAAAGAACTCACCTCAGGTGAGCTCTATGGATTCAATGCCAGATTACCAGCTTAGGTTATGTGCGCACATTGAGCATTTGGTTACAAAAAATCTGCATCTCCAGGCAGAAAAATGCAATGTGGTTTTGATGTACTTTTCTGCCAGGAGATGCAGATTTTGTGCATTTTGCAACAAATCTGCATCTCCTGGAAGAAAAACACATCAAAATCGCATTGCGTGAATCCAGTAATCTGCAATTGAGTTCACCTCAGGTGAGTTCATAGAGTTCGGCTGAGGTCACAGCTGGAATACCAGACCTGTAGGGGTGTTTGGGGGGGTGTTTTTTTTGTTTGTTTTTTTGTTTAAATAAAGGATTTTTCCCTGTGTTTTCTGTTTGTTTTCTTTTTACTTACTTGATTAGTAATGGGGGGCCTCATAGACCTTTCCCCATTATTAAACTCGGGCTTGATGAGTGCTGTGATTTTTTACAAAATACAGATTTCATTAACCTCTTATAGTACATCAATTGCCACCACGCCAAGGCAATTGGGAGGAGTCGGATAAAGCGCCAGGATTGGCGCCTCTATTGGCTGCAGCCTACTATTTTTAGGCTGGGGAGGGCCCATAACCATGGGCCTCCCCAGTCTGAGAATACCAGCCCCCAGCTGTCTGCTTTATCTTGGCTGGGTATCAAAATTGGGTGGGATGCCAGGCCGTTTTTTAAAATTACTTATTTAAATAATTTAAAGAAAAAAACACATGCTGTTACAGAGAGTGTGTGGGAGAAGCAGTGAATATTCATGAGATTTAATGAACGGACCCGGAAGCAGTGTGACAACTGCACAGAAACTCGGTAAGTATAATTGTCCTGCTTTAATCCCCGTTTTGCTTCCTTTTGCAGCCCCCTAGCCCTTACTACCACCGATTTACAGCATACAAGTTTGGGTTCCTATAGACTTATACAGTTAGGTCCAGAAATATTTGGACAGTGACACAATTTTGGCGAGTTGGGCTCTGCATGCCACCACATTGGATTTGAAATGAAACCTCTACAACAGAATTCAAGTGCAGATTGTAACGTTTAATTTGAAGGTTTGAACAAAAATATCTGATAGAAATTGTAGGAATTGTCACATTTCTTTACAAACACTCCACATTTTAGGAGGTCAAAAGTAATTGGACAAATAAACCAAACCCAAACAAAATATTTTTATTTTCAATATTTTGTTGCGAATCCTTTGGAGGCAATCACTGCCTTAAGTCTGGAACCCATGGACATCACCAAACGCTGGGTTTCCTCCTTATTAATGCTTTGCCAGGCCTTTACAGCCGCAGCCTTCAGGTCTTGCTTGTTTGTGGGTCTTTCCGTCTTAAGTCTGGATGTGAGCAAGTGAAATGCATGCTCAATTGGGTTAAGATCTGGTGATTGACTTGGCCATTGCAGAATGTTCCACTTTTTTGCACTCATGAACTCCTGGGTAGCTTTGGCTGTATGCTTGGGGTCATTTTCCATCTGTACTATGAAGCGCCGTCCGATCAACTTTGCGGCATTTGGCTGAATCTGGGCTGAAAGTATATCCCGGTACATTTCAGAATTCATCCGGCTACTCTTGTCTGCTGTTATGTCATCAATAAACACAAGTGACCCAGTGCCATTGAAAGCCATGCATGCCCATGCCATCACGTTGCCTCCACCATGTTTTACAGAGGATGTGGTGTGCCTTGGATCATGTGCCGTTCCCTTTCTTCTCCAAACTTTTTTCTTCCCATCATTCTGGTACAGGTTGATCTTGGTCTCATCTGTCCATAGAATACTTTTCCAGAACTGAGCTGGCTTCATGAGGTGTTTTTCAGCAAATTTAACTCTGGCCTGTCTATTTTTGGAATTGATGAATGGTTTGCATCTAGATGTGAACCCTTTGTATTTACTTTCATGGAGTCTTCTTTTTACTGTTGACTTAAGAGACAGATACACCTACTTCACTGAGAGTGTTCTGGACTTCAGTTGATGTTGTGGACGGGTTCTTCTTCACCAAAGAAAGTATGCGGCGATCATCCACCACTGTTGTCATCCGTGGACGCCCAGGCTTTTTTGAGTTCCCAAGCTCACCAGTCAATTCCTTTTTTCTCAGAATGTTGTTTTTGCAAACAACTTGCAAACTGTTGATTTTGCTACTCCAAGCATGTCTGCTATCTCTCTGATGGATTTTTTCTTTTTTTTCAGCCTCAGGATGTTCTGCTTCACCTCAATTGAGAGTTCCTTAGACCGCATGTTGTCTGGTCACAGCAACAGCTTCCAAATGCAAAACCACACACCTGTAATCAACCCCAGACCTTTTAACTACTTCATTGATTACAGGTTAACGAGGGAGACGCCTTCAGAGTAAATTGCAGCCCTTAGAGTCCCTTGTCCAATTACTTTTGATCCCTTGAAAAAGAGGAGGCTATGCTTTACAGAGCTATGATTCCTAAACCCTTTCTCCGATTTGGATGTGAAAACTCTCATATTGCAGCTGGGAGTGTGCACTTTCAGCCCATATTATATATAGAATTGTATTTCTGAACATGTTTTTGTAAACAGCTAAAATAACAAAACTTGTGTCACTGTCCAAATATTTCTGGCCCTGACTGTATGGGATTCGGTGTCCAGGCTGAAGTGCAGTCCCGGACCGGACTTTTTTTTTTTTTTTTCTTTAAAGTCTGCGGGTTTGCACATCTCTATCAAAGAGTGCACAAGCCATCTAATCATGTCGAGATGTACCATTTCCTATGTATGGGCCCTAAACACTATTGTCCTCCCTCTCCATGTTTCAAAACCAGCCTTATCTGAATGGGGTGTGAAAAGTGAACCAGACATAGATCGCAATTAAATCCTTGTGTGGGAAAGATGTGTTACTAAGGAAGCTGAGTCCTTGAAGTGGTTGGATGGCTCTCTATATGCTACCTGTCACGCTGTACTCTAAGATGTACAATAGCAGTACAGCGCAGTAATGTGGGACTGAGAGGATTCCTGAAACTATCTGAGAAGGTAGTTAGCTGGTAAACCACTAGGGGGCGTAAAAGTGGAGGAAACGTATGAGCAGGGAATTCCCTAGCAGAGGTAACACTAGTCAAGCCCACCAGATGGCAGTAGAATCGTCAGAAAGCCGTGTCACAACATGAGGTCTTGTAAGTACACAAGGGCAAATTCTAAACGTAGTCAGAGGGAATCAAATAGTCAGCAGCCGGGAAATCAGAGCCTAGAAACGAGGGGGGAGTGGGAAGACAAGACAGAATTAAGGTAAACAGATAAGGAACAAACAGGGAGACAGCGGGAGAGACACTGATGGAAACAGACAACAGACGAGGTTAACAGGTCAGGTGAACACGGAGGTCAGGAGGGGGCAGGGCAGACAACAGGTCACTCAAGAGCAGAACACAGCAGAGCCAGAAGTATCACTGGCGAAGTCCAAGAGAAACAGTGCCCTAATAAAGCAGCCTGACCTCCAGAACGAGGCAGAAAGGATTAACCCCTAACGTGACCTGCATCAGAAGTGAAACTAAAAAAAAGGCTCAGCTCCAGCTGAGCCAGGAGTCAATCATGACACTACCCATGAACAATATACAGTTGCACACATTTTCTGCAGTATTCACGTGATGATACGTGAACACAGACTATGATACTTGGTCTTTTAGCACTTACCTCCACAACAGCATTCTCAATAAGGCCTGAAATTGGTGAGCGCGTTGAACTTCTCAGCTTTAATTCATCACATCTGTGCTCTAGTTTTCTACCGTATCGTTCCCTTGCTTCTTTCTCTATTAGACTGCATAAATTATACAACTATAAAAGTATGTTCATAATTGGAAAATCATTAAATATAAGTTTATGAAAGATATTCTACTGTTAGAGTATTGCAGGCTAAAGCGGGGTTTACACGCTGTGACATCGCTAGCATCGGCTAGTGATGTTGATGTCGCCCCTGTCATATGTGCAATATTGTGTGATCGCTGCCATAGCGAACATTATCGCTACGGCAGCGTCACATGCACATACCTGCTCTGCGATGTCGCTCTGGCCGGCGAACCGCCTCCTTTCTAAGGGGGCGGTTCCTACGACGTCACGGCGACGTCACACGGCAGGTGTCCAATAGAAGTGGAGGGGCGGAGATGAGCATGACGTAACATCCCGCCCACCTCCTTCCTTCCGCATTGCCGGTGGAGGCAGGTAAGGAGATGTTCGTCCCTCATGCGTTGTCACATATAGCGATGTGTGGTGCCACAGGAACGAGGAACAACATTGCTAATAAGCATTAAATGATTTTTGGTTTCAGGACAACCTCTCCGCGGCAAACGATTTTGACCGCTTTTGCAATCGTTTAAGGTCGCTCAAAAGTGTCACACGCTGCAATGTCGTTAATGAAGCCTGATGTGCGTCACAAACACCGTGACCCCGATGATAATTCATTAACGATATCGTAGCGTGTAAACCCCGCTTAAGGCTAAATAGCATCACGTCAAGTGGAATTTGAAATGCTCCAGTCAAAAATATAGATGCATGCAACTGTATTCCTATATAATTTGAGAACATCACTCACAGACGCCAATAAATAAACATAGCTTCCACTGTATCTAGACCAGGGGTTTCAAACTCGGCCGGATATAAGGGCCGCACATAGAAAAAAACTTTTTTTTTGGGTGGGGGGCATTCTTTGCAGGTCAAAGTGACATTTTTATTGGTATCATTTTTTTAAATACACTTTTGGAGCACTGTTTTCGAACATTTTGGATATGGTGGATATGTTGATCTCCCTAAGTCTTTTACTAGGCATTGCCCCCACTAGCCAGATTCCTACTCCACACTGATGAGAGGCAAATACCCCGAAACGGCTGTCTGTGGATAGATACCATGTTTGGTATAGGTGGTCTCCTTGACTGGAGACTGGCCTTCCCGTGGTTGTTCCTTGCCGGTGAAAGACCTGGCTAGTTTCCTGGCAGCGTTGAGAAACAAGTGATGGTGTCTCCGCGGCTTTCTTATTTGCATACTTCCCAGGGGGCGTTTCTCTAGAATCACTGCGTTGAGAAACACGTGATGATGTCTCCGCAGTGGATATGTTGATCTCCCTAAGGTCAACAATGCTTGCTTAAGTACTCCTTGATAACTCCAACATTGTTGGCTGCCATCATTTCTGCTCAGCATGAATCGACTTTCAACAGTACTGAGGCCCATTGGTCACACGTCCAGCAAGACAATGACGCCTGTGCCTAATGGTGGGTTAGATATCCTTGCAGGTCATCTAGCATGCAAAACAGGCTGATGTAAACTGTTTCAAATGGTCTGACGGGACACTTGGGTTATCCTTACCGCCCCTAAAATGTGCCTAGGGTTGTGTGGCATTCATAATCGGGATCCGAAGGGAATTGTTCACAATTAAATGATCATCAGTGTGGGATGTGGGCAATGGACATACATTCAATGCCTTTGTGTGACTCTTAGGGGGTACTTTACACGCTGCAACATCGCTAGCATTTGCTAGCGATGTCGAGCGCGATTGCACCCGCCCCGTCGCACGGCCGATATGTGATGTGATATGTGAACATTATCGCTACGGCAGCGTCACACGCACATATCTGCTCTGCGACGTCGCTGTGACCGGCGAACTGCCTCCTTTCCGCCCAAAAGAAAAGAAGGGGAGGAGATGAGTGGCCGGAACATGCCGCCCACCTCCTTCCTTCCTCCTTTTCCGGTGGACGGAGGTAAGGAGATGTTTGTCGTTTCAGCGGCGTCACACATAGCGATGTGTGCTGCTGCAGGAACAACAAACAACATCGTACCTGCAGCAGCACTGATATTATGGAAATGAACGACGTGTCAACGAGCAACGATTTTGCACGTTTTTGCGCTCGTTGATCATCGCTCATTTGTGTCACAGGGGCTAGTAAGTTCATTCACCTGACCCCCTGACCACAGTGCCGCTTGATATCACTACCAGCGACTGGGTCTCGCAGCACTGATGTCACGGGGTTAGGTGAATCCATTGTGAAGTCACCTGACCACCGATGTCGCTGGCACGCTGCTGTCAGCTGTTTACGGTGTCCTGGAGCGGTCCGGCGTCCTGGGGCGGTCCGGTGTTTTGTAGTGTTCTGATATCCTCTTCTACAGCTGATCGCTATGATGAGCTGTTCGCCAGCTCTGTTGTAACTGCGCGCGCTCCCGTGATCACAGTTCTCAAGCAGCAAGGCGCATGCGCCGCCTACTCAGCCACAATAATAGAATGACAGGGGGTAACATGGGATACAGAAAGATGGCGCCGG
Organism: Anomaloglossus baeobatrachus; assembly: GCF_048569485.1. Lineage (NCBI taxonomy): Eukaryota > Metazoa > Chordata > Amphibia > Anura > Aromobatidae > Anomaloglossus > Anomaloglossus baeobatrachus. The sequence continues at coordinate 428,165,700 of NC_134354.1, read as the reverse complement.
AGATAAGTGTTATGCGCAGGCGCCAACTCCGACGCCATCTTACTGAATAGAAAAATTAGCATAGAGCCAGAGAGAGAGGGAGGAACAACAGGTGGGGGACGGGAATCCATGTGCATAACACACCCTGCTATTATCTCCTGCATTGAAACTGTCAATCAAAAAGCTGACGAATTTTTTAACTTCACTTTCTTGGATTTGAACGCTTAAACATCCGAGATGCCCAATAATGGTATGTAGAGAATGTGCCTAATAGTGCCAGTACAGCACTGGCTTCAGTTTATATACGAAAATCAGGATGATTGTTTCCCTTTAAGACTTTTTTGCCATTCATTGATATGGTTGAAATCTGAATTGACTGAATTTAAATCTGCGGCAAATTCAGCAAGGAGGGATATCAGAAATCCTGGTTTTCTGACAAAACTACAAAGGAAAAAAGAAGTGAAAAAAGTGCAATGTGTGCGCATACCCTTATTTCAGTTTTGTCTCAAATGAACATAAAAATGTACTCTGAACATACCAGAAATCAAAGATCAGTAGGTGTTGATAATGACTGTAAGACAACATGTTCCATGAGTTCAGTGGATAAAACAGTTACCACAATGTATTTTTTCTTCTTCATAAGACAAAAGGTTTGGTTCTTCTCCATGGTGAGACAGACAGTGCTGACTCTGAAATCTGCGCCAGCACAATGAAAACTGATGGTGTTAACCAGCTATAGCTTTTTTATAATATGGAACGCATCTTGAATCTGTGTGTTTGTGCTTGTGTGTTGCTCAGACGTAATATACGATCCTTCCTTACTGGTGAAATTTAGCCAATCACCATACCTTGAAAATGCAGTCATTCTTGGAAAGACCTATCTATAGATTAGAGAAGTAGCTAATCATATTCAGCAGACGTTGAATCTGTATTCCTGGAAATAGGGTTCCTTAGGGAATGACAAAAGGCTACTGGCAGCATTTCTACACAGCAGAAAAAGTGGGCAATATCTTCTGCAATTTACACAACTCTTACTGCATTTTCCAGAATGCTGCTGCTTCTTTTATCAAAAGGTCAGAATCGTTCCTGTCATCCTGTCAGTAATTTGATTTGTGACTATAAAATGTCTGCTTTACATGTATTTTGTTGCATCAGTCTATCCATCAGAGATGCCGAGCTGAGAGACATTGATATTACAGTGATTAGATTTATAAAGGGTACAGTAAATAGGTTATACTTGATTTAGGGGCTATTTATCTAAAATGTTCTGTTTTATCTACTGCAGATGTAGACTGAGACATAAAATACCAGAAAAATGTAGACCAGCAAACATACTATAATGGTATTCTACATATGAAGCACACTTTCACTTAAAGGGTTTATCTCATTATAGCCCCTTTAATATGAGAGCTATAAACAATGATTTATTTTTTGCCAGCAAAATTTCTGCTCATCTTCATAGCAATTCCCCCTGTAAATGAAATGTAGTATACAAAGAAAAAAGTGCAAGTTGCCATTGCTGCAATGAAAAACAAATAAAGAGAAAAGTGAATGTTGCCATTGCTGCAATGAAAAACAAATACAGAGAAAAGTGAATGTTGCCATTGCTGCAATGAAAAACAAATAAAGAAAAAAGTGAAAGTTGCCATTGCTGCAATGCAAAGCAGATAAAGAAAAAAGTGAATGTTGCCATTTCTGCAATGCAAAGCACAGAAAGAAAAAAGTGAATGTTGCCATTGCTGCAATGCAAAGCAGATAAAGAAAAAAGTGAATGTTGCCATTTCTGCAATGCAAAGAAAGAAAAAAGTGAATGTTGCCATTGCTGCAATGCAAAGCAAAGAAAGAAAAAAGTGAATGTGCCATTGCTGCAATGTAAAGCGAAAAAAGTGAAAGTTGCCATTGCTGCAATGCAAAGCAAATAAAGAAAAAAGTGAATGTTGCCATTTCTGCAATGCAAAGCAAAGAAAGAAAAAAGTGAATGTTGCCATTGCTGCAATGCAAAGCAAATAAAGAAAAAAGTGAAAGTAGCCATTGCTGCAATTGAAAGCAAATAAAGAAAAAAGTGCAAGTTGCCATTGCTGCATGCAAAGCAAATAAAGAAAAAAGTAGCCATTGCTGCAATGCAAAGCAAATATAGAAAAAAAGTGAAAGTTGCAATTGCTGCAATACAAAGCAAAGAAAGAAAAAAGTGAAAGTTGCAATTGCTGCAATGCAAAGCAAATAAAGAAAAATGAACGTTACCATTGTTGCAATGCAAAGCAAAGAAAGAAAAAAGTGAAAATTGCAATTGCTGCAATGCAAAGCAAATAAAGAAAAAAGTGAAAATAGCCATTGCTGCAATGCAAAGCAAATAAAGAAAAAAGTGAAAGTTGCCATTGCTGCAATGCAAAGCAAATAAAGAAAAAAGTGAAAGTTGCAATTGCTGCAATGCAAAGCAAATAAAGAAAAAAGTGAAAGTTGCAATTGCTGCAATGCAAAGCAAATAAAGAAAAATGAAAGTTGCCATTGTTGCAATGCAAAGCAAAGAAAGAAAAAAGTGAAAATTGCAATTGCTGCAATGCAAAGCAAATAAAGACAAAAGTG